>NC_040042.1:24575913-24706923 GCF_003713205.1 Coffea eugenioides | reverse complement strand
ACATTGGATATCCCAGGGTCTTTAAGAAAGAAAACCTATATTGCGACATTCATAGCGTGTTGGATTTGCAAGTTCCTTTTGCCAAGCAAAAAGGTTGATCGTATTCACCCAACTTTCTTCAAGGTTGCATGCTTAATGGCCACAGGAAAAAGATTTTACCTTGCAATTCTCGTTCTTGCGAGCATATATCATGGGTTGAAGGAGATCGTCCACGCCCCTAACCTTGGAGAATGTGGGGTCATTTTTCCAATCCATTACGTCTATGTTTGGATTGGCCAATATTTCGATGTATATTATGAAAACAATCAAGTGAGTAGCCACCATGCGCGCATGACAAGATTTAGTGGTGAGAAAATGGCAATATTTTATGGCTGATCAGAAATTGATGAAATCTTCAAAGAAGTGAATCCTTTGATGCTTTCCAAATTGTGGTGGACTGAGAATAAAGAAGAGGTGTTGGTTGACGATGGATCCTTATTATCAAGACTTATGAGTTACTTCATTAGTCAACGCTCTTGCCATTTAACTCTACGTAAGGACAATACTTTCATTATTGAAAAATATAATCCTTGCAGGTTTAACAGACAATTCGGCTTTTGTCAGGACATTTCCAACAACTTGAAAGAGATCACTCATACTTATATTTTGGGTGAGGCTATTCAACTATGGGACTCCTCAGTTCGCACGCAAACGCGATCTCGAATGACTATACCCATGCACAGGAAGCATCCATTGATCACAAAAGACTATGACGCCTGGTGGTTGACTCGGTCAAATAGTGTCTCTTCAACTTCCTTTAAATTCACCGTTAAGATCCCTCAGCAATCATCAAAGAAGGGTAAGATTACCTCCGCCAACGAGTCAGTACATCATAATGGAGCTATAGAGATTGTAACGGGTCTTACCTCATCCACCTTGCGGAAGAACAAAATTACTAGTAGTTCCTCGAAAAATATTGTCACAAAAAATAAGTCTTTCAAGGACTCTCGATAGGCCATCAAAGAGGCGCAACCAGTGATTCCAGCAAAGAAGATGCCGCCCAAAGTTTCAAAATCCTTATTGGTGACTTACACAGAAGACGATGTCGAAATTGAAACGGTGGACGATTGTGATTCTATCGAGGTTATAAAAAAGGAAGGGACTCAAATTCAGGGCATTAGACTTACCCAAGGAGGAACCCATTCATTGGCGAGCGGTAGTAGCAGCCAAGACCGTCATTAGAATCGATCGAAGAAGAGGGCATTTTCTGATTTGGAGGAGGTTTCCTTTACACCACCGTTAGTTGGAGTGTCGCCGCTTAAGGTAATCATCTCTCCTTTTTTTTTCTTTCTTTTTTTATCCTTTTTTTTCAGCCCCTATTTTTTGAATTCCGTCAAGAAGATGTTGGTAACAATTTACTACCCGAACTCGAAGCTGATGATATAATTTCAAACAACAAAAGGGACGAAGTAGTTATCAGTACTCTAAAGCAATTTGCCCCTAGTGGAGGTACCTCATCAATGTGTAAGCAGGAGTTAACTGATTCACACGAGACCCGAAAGAGGCCTAAACCAGCATTAGTTTCAGAATTTCATGGGCAAAAATTGATCCAAACACATCGAAAGAGACACCTGCAGAGTTTGTGGATGGATTTTCGCGGGCAGTTCTTGACACTCCCGTTGAGCAGATCTCTTCTTCAAAAGAGTATGCGGAGGAGATCATTACAGAAATCACAAAAACGGATCCTACCAATGATCTCCCTTTAAAAGATTATTTGATAGAATTGTTTGTCAAGGCAGAGGCATATGATATTTTGGCATCTTCATCATGAAAAAAGATGAGTAAAGAAGCACATGCAGAACTCCTTTCCAAGGTGACCGCCCAACTTGGGAGAGCTAAGGCGAAGGAAGAAGATCTAACTTGTCATCTGCAAAATCTTGAAGAAAAGTTGCAGTCCATTGAAGACAGGAAGAAAGTGTTGCAACAGGAACTTATCAATTTGGAAAAACAAGGCCTGAAAATCAGTTCAACTATCGATCAAAAACATGAGACTTTTGAGGAGATCCGGACTGAAATAACCCGGGTACATAATGAGCTCTCTTCTATTGAAAGTACCGGCATCTTGACTAATGACGCAGTGAAGGAACTTGAAGACATGAAGTCTGTACTGGAATCATGTAAAATAGCTATAGCAGACTACAAATTTGACATTTAGACTTTTCACCATGTCTTTTCCCTGAATTTTTTCCTTTTTTTTCCTTGTAACGAATTTCATTTTTTAATAATAAATGCTTTTCATTTCTTATCTCTTATTATATATTTTTTCCTAGAGAAAAGATCTTTTAAATTTAGCATTAGCATTTTATTTCAAAGAAAGAGAGACGATTTTTTTTTTTGCAAAGAAAGAGGGTTTGGTTTAGGAGGTGTAACTGAACTTAGAAGTTGCCCTCCAAGCTGTCTACGTATCCCAACAAGGGAATCAAATCACACGTAATTCCTGCCGTTCACATTTTAATCTCATGTGGGACAGGAGTATCTATTTGTTTACCACCTTAGACTTGGTGGAGTGTTTCAACAGTTTAACCACATACTACACTATTGGTGGTTGTCATCCACAGTTTTAGCTCATGCGGGCCAGGAGCATCGCACGGTTATGATTACACATAGTACCTTTTTAGGTACTTGCCATTGATGGAGCCAACCCTTAATCCATCCTCAGCAACCAACTTGTATGAGCATTTGTATACACTTCTCGAACAACATACGGACCATCCCACTTAGGAGTAAATTTTCTTTGTCCGCCATGAGTGAGAATAATCAGTCTCCGAACAGTGAGTACTAACTCTCCAATCTGGAAAGAGCGTGACTGGACATGCTTATTGAATGCTTTTGAAAGGCGGATTTGATAGCACTCAATTCGTTGCTGAGTTTCTAATCTCTTTTCGTCTAGTGCTTCTAATTCTTCAAGGCAAAGACGAACATTATCTTCTTCACTGAGCCCTTCTTAAATCGCAATTCTTAGCGAAGGTATTTGATACTCAAGTGGAGGAACAGCTTCAACACCGTAAACAAGCGCGTATGGGGTCGCTTGCGTGGGAGTTCGAAAAATAGTTCAGTATGCCCAAAGTGCTTCTCCAATTTGAAGATGCCAATCTCTTTTCGATTTATCCATGATTTTCTTCAATAGATTACATAAAGTCTTGTTGAATGCTTCAGCGAGTCCATTTGCGGCAGTGTAGTACATGGACGAATTGTATTGTTTGAAATGAAACTTTTTACAAAACTTGTTCATTGCTACATTGCAAAAAGACTTACTATTATCGGTGATGATATAACGTGGGACTCCATACCGATAAATAATGTGCGAGCGAATGAAATCTATTACATTCTCCTTCTTGACCTCTTTTAGAAGAACCGCTTCGGCCCACTTTGAGAAATAATCCGTCGCCGCCAAAATAAAAATGTGTCCTCCAGAAGATTTTGGGAGCGGTCCAACTATATCCAAACCCCAAACATCGAACGGCCAAGAAGCCACAATTGGATTCAATGGTTCAGGAGGTTGACGGATGAAATTGCCATGGAATTGACAAGCTTGACATCTTCAAGCAAAATCGATACAGTCTTTTACCATCGTTGACCTGTAGTATCCCATTGTCTTAATACGGAAGTGTAATTTTGGGCCAGATTGGTGAGCACCACATATCCCAAAGTGAGCCTCCTCCATTGCTTGCATGGCCTCATCTTCTCCAAGACATCGTAGAAACACCCTATCGAATGATCTTCGGTAAAGCGTCCCTTTGTAGTAAATGAAATGTGGCGCTCGACGACATATATCAACTATTTTCTTGGGATCTTCTGGTAACTTTCATGATTAAGGTAATCAATGATGAGGTGACGCCAATCCTCCTTTTTGATCTCATGGACAAAAATTTGACAAGCATTTTCTTCCTGACCAGCATCTTCTTCATCGAACATCGGAGGTATGACCCAATTTTGACATATTGAAATTTGATTTCGATGAGAAGTTAGAGTGATCATGGACGCCACCCTTGCTAAAGAGTCGACCTGTTGGTTGAAATTTTTAGGGATATGTTCTATAGTGACATTATCTAAATATCCCATGAGTTGTCTTGCATACTTATAATATGGGATTAATTCAAACTTTTTGACATCATAAATACCAAGAAGTTGATTTACCACTAATTTGGAATCACCATAGACCCTAAGATGCAACTGCTTCATGTCTACGGTCGTTTCTAGACAGAGAATCAATGCCTGATATTCGGCCACATTATTTGAATACCGACGTGTTAAAGTGAAAGAGTATAGCAATATATCTGATTCACGAGTATAAAAAATAACTCATGCACCAGCTCCGTCACGGTGCGCGGCTCTATCGAAATACATCAACTACGGGGATTCGACCATAAACACTTTTTCATCGGGGAGTTCATTAGTCAACTCCCACTCGATAGGTATGGAATGATCAGCTTAAAAGACTGCCAATATTTGTCCTTTGACAGCTTTCGCAGGTGCATAAATAATTTTGAATTGTTAAAACTGGAGGTACTATCTCGCGAGCCGATCAGACAGTACAGGTTTTGCCATGACATATTTAATGGGATTAGACTTAGATATGAGTCGAATAGTGTGTGCTTGAAAATAATGTTTCAACTTCTGGATGACAAAATTTGTAAGGCCGTTCTTGTCATTAAATATTTCAACTTCAAATGACAAATATTTCAACTTCTATCAGAGAAATCAATTTAGGCCGAAAGCGCCTTTGAGTTTGCTTGACAGGTTTTGTTCATCGCTTGACAGATAAATTATGAACGGCGATCCTTGGATCCAAACCAAGCATTTCTGAATAATTTCATGCAAAGACGTCCCTGAACTTGAGTAGCAAATCAACATACTCTTTCTCTTATTCGGGAGTCATACAAGAGTTTATGTAAATTGGGCAAGGATCGTCGCTTGTGTCAAGGTTAATTTCCTTTAGCACATCGACTATATTTTTTACCCATTGTTCAAGTTTAGGGGGAGCGTCATCTGCATCTTTTTTTTCTTTTTCGGGATTACTGATCGTAATATAATGACAGGAAGTCATACTTTCTTGACCCTATTCTTAAAAAATGGTTTCAATTCTTACATTGAATAAGTTTCCATAGTGTATGAAGAAATTGGAGACTCGCTTTCTTGGTCCGTTCTTCTTTATTGGCGTAAGATTTTCTTCCTCGGCAACTTGGTACTCTTGCTTTTTACTGCCTAATCTTTCATAGACGAGCGGTTTCAAATTTTTCGTCTGCAGGCCAAGTCTATCAAACACAGAAGTACGCTTTGACTTATTTTCCAACCTATCGAACACAGATCTCTTTCGGCTTGTGACCTCCATCTCTTCGCTCATGTAGTTACAACTTGCCCTTTTGATCATTATACGCACTGGAGAAGGCGGTTGATAACCAAGACCCATCGATGAACTTTCAACATTATAGCCTTTTTCTTTCAACATTTTCTGCGTAGGTGTTAATCCATGAGTCTTCTCGCCAGTCACCCCAGGAGGGAGTTTGCCCAATTGCATGCTTCTTATTTGGGTTATAACCGGCCTTAGCAAGAAGTCTATATGCATTTGGATCAAAACCTTCTTGAGTCCGATTAGTTGGTAGTGAGTAATGTTCTACTGCCGGTTCTTCTTTGGGACGAACAAATCCTTTCAAGCTCGATTTCTCACTTTTAACAGGCTCTATTTTGGTGAGTGAAACATTTAATGTATTATTCCTGATAAAAAAAGACTGACCTTCTTCTCTCTTTGATTTTGCAATATACTGCAAAATGGGTACTTTGAAATCTTGACTTTCTTCCTTTATTGATTCTTTTCTTTTTGCTTCTTTCTGAAGGTAAAATTTGGCGTCGGCAAAGTGAATCTCGGCCTCAGTGAAAGGTTTATCATCGGCAACAATCTTTTTAACTATACCATCTCGACAATATTTGAAATATTGATGCAGAGTAGATGGTATAATTTCATTCTCGTGAATCCAGGGTCGTCCTAAGAGCATATTATAAGAGGTTTTGATTTCAATGATATGAAATAACGCACTTGAAAACAACTCACTAATGAGCAATTCAAGCCTTATGAGACCAATTGCTCTTTGCCCCCCGTGGTTAAATCCTTGGATCATGAGGTGGCTCTGGAAGAGTTCATCAGTTGAGATTCCTAGTTTTTTCATAGCACGTACGGACATAATATTGACAGCAGATCCCCCGTCAATGAGTATCCGATTCATTTTCTGTTCTCGGACATACGCACTAACAAACAAAGGTCGATTGTGGACTTTGAACTTAACAGTTAAATAGTCATCATAAAAAATGATAGTCATTGCACAATTCACTGGTGGTTTATCATTGATTTTGAGTTTTTCCTCGAATTTAGTGCCAATTTGTATGTGATTTTGATTCATTTAACGACATTACAAGAAGTGGAATTATCAGCATCGTCACTTAAATCCTTTGAATATAAATTCTCTCAGTGTCACGGGCTGTCGAATCTCTTGAAGAAACTGAAAATCTGTAGGAATTGGCATTGTGGCCTCCTTTTTGTACCTTGTCTCGCATTTCTCAGTTTTTTCTTTGTCACTTGGCGTTCGAAAAGGAACGAATGCTTTTCGAAAAAAAATGTACTTTTTATTTTTGGCTTTGCAAGTTCTCTTTCGATTGACTAAAGTCCATCTTTCGTTGTCATCTTCAATAACGTCTTCAATCGAGAATTTTTCAAGCTCCTTAGACAAAGTACTGCTTGATGTGGATAAAACTTCTATCGGACAACACACGGACCCAAACATTATTGTTGTTTGGTTTGCCGATACTTCATCCTTCTCAAGGAGGATTTTTCCTTGACGGGCTAATTCCATAATTTTGTCTTTAAAGACAAAGTATTTAGTGATAGGGTGGCCAATCAGGCGATGATAACAGTAATAATTTGGATCATTGACTCGATCGGCTTTCTCTGGGCATTTCATTTCAGGAAGTTCAAGGAGTTTTTCTTTGAAAAGATCATTAAACATCCCTTGTAAATCAGATTCAAGAAATGGGTATTCTTTTTCTTGCATCTCTTTCAAAGTGGGTCTTCTTACCGGCCTATTTTGAGGGGAGTCTACCTTTTCGGCGACTTTTCGGCTCACCTTGGTAGCAATTTTCATAGGAGTTGTGTTTATTGCCATGGATTCCTTATTATTGAATCTTGAAGGAGGCTTGCCCTCTTTTTTATTTTCTTGCCTTTCATTGCTTTGACGAGGCGACTTTGCTCGCGGATCTTGAATAGGAAGCCTATCAGTTGCATTGGCCGTGATGCTTAACTCTATATCATGAGCACGAGTAGCTAATTTTTCAAATGTGTTTCGGCGTATACCCTGTAAATGTAGCTTAGGCTCCAATGCATTTCTCGGATGCACATTTCTATGGCAGAGAGTTCAGACAGTCTGCCATTGCAGTGGAGACTCAGACTTCTCCACTTATCGATGTAGTTAATTACAGGTTCATCCTTCTATTGACGAGTGTTAGTCAACTCCAACATACTAATGGTTCTTCTAGTGCTGTAGAAGCGATTCAAGAACTCTTGTTCCAACTGTTCCCAACTGTCGATGGACCCCGGAGTGAGATTAGTGTACCAATCAAACGCATTGCCCTTCAAGGATCGGATGAACTGTTTGACTAGCAGGTCACCATAGGTTCCAGCATTATTGCAGGTTTCGACAAAATGGGCCACATGTTGTTTTGGACTACCTTTTCCATCGAACTGTTGAAATTTGGGCGGTTGATATCCAGCTGGCATTGCTAGGTTGTCAATTCTAGCAGTGTAAGGCTTGCAGTAGGTAAAGCTTGACGTTGAACCACCCTCCTTCTTATCTTTGATCACGCTTTCAACAAATTCCTTCAGTTGTTCCACGGGGATAGTTCCATCGGCGGTGACATATACTTCCTTTACCTTGTCTTTGCCTTTAGATGAGGGAATTTCAAACTCTTGGTGCTCCTTAGGGTTAGCATGGCTTCCTTCAGGAGCGTGATCTTTTCTAGGTGAGTAGTTGAGCGATAAGAGTATCTTGGTCCTTGATGTATTTTATCATGGTTTCCATCATCTTGGATATGTTCAAAACTTATTTTTCGAGATTTAAAGTATTTGTCATCATAGCAGACATTGCAACAGAAGAAACAGTAAAATCTTCAATAGAAAATCTTGATTGAAGGGTTTCATATGAAGAGACTGATCCAGTGCTTGATGAATCATCATCATGCTTAGAAAATTTGGATTCGGATCCAAATTCGAGCATGGCAAGAGCCTTCTCAATCGAGGTAAGAACGTCTTGGATTCCCATTGCGAAAGAATAATTCATTGGTGATGTTGAACCGAAGACGGGAGTTGGCGCCGATGGAGCTTCCATGCTACTTTTGGTGGAGGCTCTCGTCATACTCCTTGTCACAGGACTAATAGCGTGGATATTGGTGGCAATATGTGCAGCTTCCTGAACAAGCTTAGCATCAGTAGCCTTGGAACGAACAATCATGATTTTGTTGCTCTTTGGTACCGTTGATGAAATATGTAGTTGAATATTCGAAGAGAAGAGATAGAAAACAGAGATGGTCCCACCGAGCGTGCCAAAAATTTGTACGCAATTAAAATTTCAAGTCTGTAAAACGACAAGAAAAAGAAATACACGACAAATATGTAATATATAAATTTGAAAATATGTGGGTACAATCTCTGGAATTTTCTCGAGCTTATAGAGAGTTTCCTTCGATTCTTCTCTTCGAACGCTAATCCAAGGGTTTCGCAGCTTGTTCTTGGATCAATCACCGATTCCTTCAAATCTTGATATGAAAATTTTGAAGAACTTGAAAATATTTGAAGACTCAAGTCTTGATATATGAAAGACTTGGGGAGCTTGAAGACCCAGACCTTCGTAGCTTGGAGTTTCAATGTTTGAGCGTATGAGATGCCTCTGGATGTCTCTATGTCTATGTCTTTGATTTGGTTAAGAGACCCTCTATTTATAACTGTAACAAGAGGTACAGGTTGAAGACCTGTGTACCACTTTACTTGTCTGGCAAGACGTGCAGTCCTATTAGGACTGTGCTAGTCAAATATTATCTCTTCATTTTATATTTATTAATGAAGAGATAAGTAATTCATCGATTGGCCAAACTCGTGGGAACACGTGACGTGGCGCCGTTTGACTGGCCAAACTATTGCAATATATAAGAAATACACTTGGATTAAACAACTCTAAATATTATCCCTTTAATAAGAAATAAATATTTAGGTATTTATCCAATAGACATGTGACAAGATATGATTTGGTTGATGGAGATATCCCCGTAATTTGAATTGATTCGGAACACCTCAACTTGACACGTGGCAAAATATAATTGGCCATTTAATAACCAATTTTTCCAAGTGTACATGCCATATGGCAATATCCAATTGAATAAAAATAAGCCATGAAAATAATTTATAAACCAATGATAATTTTTGAAATTTAATTAAAATTTCATTGTCTACACCATGCAATATTCAATAAGAAAAAAAAACTCGTCAAAAAGTTTGACGACAGAATAGCACTAATATAAAGCAGACTAGGATCAATTCCATTGTGGCATCATTGTAAATCAAGATCAATCAAATTCTCCCTATTTGAATGGCATTATTCGATTGATTTTATAATATTATTACAATTATTGATATTATTACTAGGATCAATTCTGCTGTGTCATGAGAGCTACTTCATGAGCATTTTCTAGCATTGCCATGTTCGTTTGCTTTATGGGAGGAGTTTCATTGTTTTTTGGCTGGTCGATCGAAGGTCATCTTGGTGAGGCCGGTCAAGTGGACTGCTCCCTCAAGGGAGTACCAGTTGAATTCCGATGGTTGCTCTAGAGGAAACCCAGGGAGAAACGGAGGCAGATGAGTGGTGCGTGATTGCAATGGGGATTTCATGTTTGGATATTCTTGCTTCTTTGGCCCACTGACAAGCTTACACGCAGAGCTCAAAGCAATGGTGTTGGGAATTCAGCAGTGCCTCTCTCGAGGCTTTTTGGATTTGCATATTGAGTCGAACTCTCTTGTTTTAGTTTAGATGATTCAGGGTGTATGCTCATGCACGTGGTGGCTGCAGAGAGAGTTGCAGGAGCTTCTTCAGTCTCGAAATCATTTCCAAGGCATCTCACACTGTTTTAGGGAAGCGAATAGACCGGCTGATAGGTTGGCAAATCATGGTGTTGATACGGAGAGGGATTGTTTGTTTCACAGCTTTGTGGAGTTGCCAAGCTTGGTTCAAGGTTAAATTGTGAGGACCCAAAAATTTTCTTATTTTTATAGAATATTATTGGGTTATTTAAATAATTATTCACTCATTTTCTCCGAATTATTTATTTCGACCATTTTAAATCCATTTATACGGAACGATGCCTCTTTTATACTTTTAAAGCGTTTTGTTGGAAAAATTTACCTTTCAAAATTTTGTTTAGTTCGAAACAACGAATACACATTTTTCGAGACTATACTTGAGTCAAGAGTGTATTAATATTGGAGAGATAAGAATGATCAATAGTAGATTAAGAAAGATTAATTGAGGAATTAATACTCGATTCATGTGAGGACTCACAAATTTTCTTATTTTAAACTCCTATTACTAGCTCATTTAATTATTTATTTGGCCAATTTTCCCGAATATTATTTTCTAACCTCTCTAGACCTAATTACATGGATCTATAACTTAATTATATTTTTAAAGTGATTTGTTTCAAAATTTATTTTCTTGGAAGCTCGGTAAGTGAGAATAGTGAATGCGCGTTTGGAAGCAATAACCGTTTTGAGAGTACTATAAGCTTGGAAAATTGGAGCATGTACATTAGTTTTAAAATAAGTATTTTTATGTTTAAGTGTTCAAATGTTAGCTAGTTATATTATCGTTATAAGAATTTCTCGGAAGGTTCACTTTATCGCGCTTAAATCGGAAGTACGCGTTTTTACGCGCGCGATTTAATTGAGGGACTTTAGACCCTTATTTTGGGACAATTAAGATTGAATAATATTGATATGAATATAAGTGCATTAGAGGTTTAGTGCACTAGTGAAATAAACTCGAAAGAAATCGAGCACAAAACACACGCGTGAGCGCGCGAAGGAGAGTTGACTTTGGAAGCAAATGTTGGCCACAAATTTTAAAGTTTCTCACGGAAGCTTACCATCAGCATTAGCTCTTGTTTTGCTGCTCCAAACAGCTGACCAAGAGGAAGGAAAAACAGCTCCAATTTCCTCTTTATTTCCTTCACCAAATCTTCTCCATCTCACCTCAAATTTCACCTACACTTAGCAAATCACTTGGAGATTACATCAAGTTAAGAAAGAGGGCTGCTTTCCACAGTTTTTTTTTGGCTTTGTTGGACCGAAAATTCTGTCTTAGTTCATCTAAGAAGGTAAATCATGATCAACCCTTCAAATCTTACTTTATAGAAGTAGTAGTGCACATATGAGCTCATGTTTGCATATGGGTAGCTTGTTTATGTTGAAAAAATTGTTGTGTGGGCTCTATGAGCTCCCACTTTGGTTAGATGTACTGATTTGGTGAATGATGATGCTAATAATGTTGGTTTAGTACTTAAAGTAGTGGAATAACATTGTATTATTGGTACAAACTTAAAGGGGAGCGAAGGTGAAAATTTTCCAATTCTGCCCCTATGTTGTTCGTGACCCTTAGGGTGATTTTTAGTGATTTTAATGGCTTATTTATGATGTATACATGTTATATGAATGGTGTAGAAAGTTTCATTGAAAAATAACATGATTTGGTTGGTCAAATGTGGTGATTTCAAAGGTTTAGCAAATTTGGAAATTTTCCGGTCATTGCCCAGGCAGTCTTTTTCTTTCGGCTATAACTTGTTACTCCGATATCGAAATTGAGTGATGTTTGTGGTAATAGAAACTAGACATTTCCAGATTTCCAACGGTGTAAAATGCACATTCTGATTCTACCTGAGCAGCCCGTGCCAATCATTTAAACATGACTGTCATGTTTCTCGTGTGCATTGGAACCCTGTTTTGAACAGCGAGTTAATGCTCAAAAATGAGTTAGTTGTGGATAGATTTTGGAAATGATTTCTTCTATGAAATTGTAACCTTAAGAATCTAGTTTCCAATGCCACTAACCATGCTCAAATCTGAGTTGAATTGAGTAAATTATGACCAAATTTCGAAACCGACTCTGTAGGCGAAAACCCTCATTTTGGACAGATTGTAACCAATATTGACTTGGGCCTAGCTATTTGAAAGTTTTGGTGTAAATCACCTACCAAACACATCTTGGATGATTATTAGACCTTGTCTACACCAATAAACCATGTTTGAGGAATTTTCCTTGACCAAATGCTTGAAAACGGAAAAACGGAAGTCCAAGGCAGATTTGCCTTGGAACTCCTTGGAACTTTAGTGGTTTTGTTAACCATCTTTCCGTACATATTTTTCTACGAAATTTTATAGAGAAATAGTCCCTATATGGTAGTATTATAATACTAAATTTGGTGTCATTCCGAGTCCGTTTTGCTGCTCAACTAAACTTTCAAAGTTCATGATTTGAGTTTGGAAAACCCTTGATTAACAAAGAAATTTTAGTAACTTTGAGCTACCATATCTTGGTGCTCAAAACTCCAAATCTCGTTCCATTTATTTTGTTTTAAACCTGGATTGCAACTCTAATAGAGTTCTAAATTTTAGAGATTAGTTCAAATCAAGTGAATTTTGCCGAATTTTCAAAGTTTGGCCAAAAACCAACCTAAACCTGCCTTTAAGTGCCCAAAATAGTAACTTTGAGCTAATTTTTGAATATTTTCCGTTTGGAATCATGGAAAAGTACATTCTAGGAACTTTTAGTACTTTGGAAGATGATTCCAACGGTACCAATTTTTTCAACTTTGGACTTTCAGAGAGCGAGTTATGATTTTTCAAAGAATACCCTAAAATTCATGAATTTTGGCCATTTTAAAATAAATCAGCGCGGGAAACTGTTCACCAGAATCCAGTCGTGAATCCGGCCAGTTCTTGGCCAGATAGTTGGCTGGATTGGTGTTGAATTTTGAAAAAAATTTGGATCCTCACTGCCTTGAATCCGGTCGTAAATCCGGCCGGATTGTGACGTGGCACTGTTCATTTCGACTTCGATCGTTCGTTTGAAAATTGATTCACATGATTTCATACCTACTAGTTTTCATCCAATGATTTTAAGGATAAAAAAATTGGATTATACTTGAGTCTCAAAGCCCTCGTTGAGCCTCGAATTTTCAAGGGAAATTTAAGCATTTCGAGATACTTTATAGAATCATTCGAGCGTGCGGCCTCCCATAGTAATTGGAGTTTATAAGTAATGATTCTCTTTCAAATTGCTCAGACTCGCATGAGAACCTTCAAGAGGATCTCACGGTGAACGCTTGAACCTCGAGTAGCATTTCTCCTTGGTTGACTTGGTGAGTGTCAAGTGTATGTAAACTTGTTATATGCTTAACTGTTATTAATGATTGGAGATTTTGAAAATGGAGTCGAGTGTGTACTTTACCGCACTTGTTTTCATTAGAAATGAAATTTAGGGATTGAAATGCATTGAATAAAATGAATGATTGGAATGTAATGAATGAATGAATGAAATGTAATGGTATGCTATGGCTGCATACGTCGCTGGAGTGAATCTCCTCGACTTATAAATGCTAAATGGGGGACGCCCAAACTCATAGGTAAACCTTGGACTCGAGCCGGCATGGGTTTGGTCGGGAACCTTGGCGAGCCATGAGAATCACATGATAAGCTTGATCTATTGGAGAGATCTCACTTGGCATACTCGTTGAAGTATCGCCTTATAATTATAAATAACGTTCGGGCCCGGTGGGGGTATGTTCGGTGGATAGATGGAAGTAAGTGGTGATCTACGGATTGAAAATACCAACCCGGTTGACGGAGTGTCATCGTGGGAAGGTATACGAATGACCTTGGCAAAGCAAGTGGAACTTAACTCCTGAGAGCTATCATATCCTTGAATTGTTTCTGTTTACATTTTACTGGAATTGTCAATTACTTGTACTTTATCAATTGACCTGTTATTTGAGCTTGTTACTTGGACTATGTGCTTGCATATGTGTTCTTGGCCTCACGAGCGTTTTGCTCATCCTGTAAATTTGTTTTCCTTAACAGGATGGGACATGGACTGAACTTGGAGAAACCTCTTTTTGGTGTACTTCTGGCTTAGGGTTTCTAATGTAATTTGGATTAGACCACTTATTGGTTGTACTTTTGGGAATCTAATGTATGATTTGGGTATTTGATGTACCTGGATGTTGTATATTTTGGAAACTTGATGAAAGGGTTGGATAATCGTTATATATATATTGTTAAGTTTGGAAGTCTTTTGCACTTTCTTACTTATCTAGTGTTGTTGAATAGTATTGCATTAAGTTTGAATGAAAATTGCTTGAATCCTGGCGAAAGTTAGGCAGGCGTTCCGCGGATACCCTTTGGTTCGCCTTAGGGAGAAATGAGGGCGTTACATAAATTCGACTGGATCGGCTGGAATTCCCAAGTTTTAGGTGGAGAGTCTGTTAGGTTTTATTGTTGTTCTATTGAGTTGGACATGCACGTAATTGATGCTGGGTTAAATAAATAAGTAGGGCTGGCATCCCCCTCAAGTTTGAGGTTTGCCACCAAAAAAAAAAATAAAATTCGATGTGAGTCATAAAAATTAACTTTGGATAAATGTAACAATTGCCCCCATATAAATAAATGAGTCAAATACCCAAAACCCCCATGTAATTTGTTGAATGTTCAACCACGGAAGGATTTTGGGGAGACAGGTAGGAGCAACCACCCCTCCCATTGTTTTCTAAAATCTGTATAGGCCCCCAAATTTATACATTGAGTTTTAATTTTAAAAGCAAATTTTATCACTTTGCCCCCAACATGTTTATCATTATCACTTTTAAATTTCCTAATTTCTCTTTGTGAAAATATCAACTCTTAGTTTCCTTATTTAGCATATGATAAATACAAAATTAATCTTTGCATATTGTTAAGATTTGATATAACTATTAAATATCAGCTAAGAAATCTATCGTGCCCCATTTTTAAAATAAGAAAAATAAAAGACGAGTTTAGAAAAATGGCTTTTGGTTCAATTTTTTATTGAAAAATGAATTTTTGATTTTAAAAAAATGAAAAAATATGGGTCTAAATGGGACTTAAAAATGCGACGATTTGACCCAAAATATAGTTTAAAAAGGGTTTTTGAATGAAAAATGGAGTCGCCACTTGGTATAAAGTTAAGGTGTACCAAGTCACCTAAAAATGAATTTTTAAAGAAAAAAGTAGAAAACCCTTTTTAAACGACTCTAAGTCTACGAAAATCAGAGAAAAAGATTCGGGAGTCACATTTGAAGAAAGGGAAGGCAAGGATAAGAATCCAAGGCACCCTTTCAACCTAGCCAAGGCTAGTTGCGCGATTTAGTCAAAGATTTTCTTATTTTAACCTAAAGATTTATCACATTAGGATGTACTATATGAATGCAAACCCTAGACCTAAGAGGGAATCGGGGGATCGAAATGTATCCTCAAATCTTCCTTGGTACCAATCACATTAATTGTGACGCCCAATAAAGACTTTTCGAAGAAGTCACGAATAATGCAAGTCATGAGACTCGAAAGAAAGGAAAAGTAAAGAAAATAATAATATACAAATGTGTATGACCTAAAGGAATGCATCATAATGGGTGCGGGAGACTTATACTCGTGACTTTCAATGTTCCCTTTAATAGAGGGAAATACGAGCGTGCTAAAGTTAGAGAAGCCAAACTCGTCCATATCCCATATCCAAGGGGTTTTTCCTAGTCTAACCAAGCAAATGTACTAACCTAGTTCTAATTTCTCAAATGAAAATGCAAGTCTAATGTCATGTTTTCATACCAAGAGGTAAGGAATATATATATATATATATATATATATATAAGGGGAAATACGGGATAAGGGCTATACATATAAGGAAAGTGTCGTGCAACATGGTAAAAAAATCCTAGGAAATAAAGATATGCATGAGATGAAGTGATTTTATCACACAACCATGATCTAACGCTTGAGGGGCTCCTAAGGGTCTAACGTTGGACTAGCCCATGTCTACAATTTCCCACTAGCATTGGACTAGTGAGAAAAGTCAGAACAAAGGGCCACAACTAGCGTTGGACTAGTGTGGTGACGTCACACATTCATTACAATCAAATAAATCATGTAAAGTATAATAAAGCAAATAAACACATAAACCACATAAAACACATAACACGTAAGCATGATATTTAGATGCAAGACCCTAGGAAAGCGAGTAACACATAACACATAGGCATACAAAAACACACAAGGCAAATAAAGCAAAGAAAACCCTATCTATTACATTAGGGAGGCCCTACTACAATCTAAGGGGGAAACGGAATAAAATAAATAAAATAATAACCTAGCTATTATAACTTTGGCATTCAAGTACCTTTCAAATGATCGAAATTGAAAATAACTATACAAAAACTAAAACAAATAAAGTAGATAAATAAATAAATAAATAAAATGAAAACATTCAAAAGGCATGCAATTAAGCACATAAATCACATAGACACATAGGGTCAAATAAAGTGAGAAATAAGGGATCAGGTGTACCTCCCTTGAGTTGGAGCCCTAATAGAGTGAAATTACTTATTTACCCTCCAAAAATAAAGAAAAGGTCAAGGAATCACTTTAATTAACAAATAATCACATAAAATAGAAACAAACATAAAATTGAATCATTCAAAGCATTCAAATAAACCAAACAACCCATATTCATCAAATTGACACAAATAAGGACCCAATTGAAAGAATTAAAGAAGTTTGAGGGATCAATTCGATTAATTTTTCAATTATTTGGGCCATATTAAGATAAAGGGAAGCTTAGGGGTTAAAAAGTGAAATAATTTAAAATTTAGGACTTAAAATGAAACTTGCCCAAACCAAAAGGATAAAAATCACAAAGAATGAATGAAAAACTATTTGCTATCATTACACAATCAAAATGGCAAAATTCCTAAAAAAAATCAAATTAAAACTATAAATCTAGAAAAAGGGTCTTAAAACCTACAAATTTATCTCTAAACTCATGCATATTTTACCCCAAAAAATTCATTAGATCATGGCAAAGAAAATTAGCATTTAAAATGGATGAGATTGACTAATTTTCCAAAGTTTCTGGGCCAAAGTGAAACAAGGGGAGACTTGAGGGGTTAGAATGCAATTTTTGCAAGCCATTTTGCATGCATGCAACGAAGCACTCTTTGTTTTTGCTGGTTCCTTCCATCTGCAACATGCTGGGCTTCTCAAATGCAATCCTAATGCAACTAGCACCTCAGCCAACCAATCAAAGACTCGACATTAACCCAGAAACAAACACAAGACTTAACAAGCCAACAAACTTAGAATGAGGCTATGCAAATTCTAGAAAAACTTTCATGCAAAGCTTATGAAGAAGCTTAGATTTCTGCAATTTCCAGTCAATGTTGCTTCTGCAACTTGCCTTCATTCGGCCGAAACAACATTTACGCGGAAATGACTCAAGCACAAAAATGAGCCAAACTTCGACTCAGATTTCCAAACAAAAAATAATCCGAAACAAGATAAATAAAATTGATAGCCTTTACCCCTACATTCCCAAACACGCACATGGCACTCCATTCAAACAACAAGCAAATCAAACAGTTCAAAACCAGATCTTCAGCAACCGAAAATGCAAGTCTGCTGCATTTTTCTAAAGTTCATCCTTAACCAATTTCGCATGATTTAACCAAGCAAAGGAACTGACCACACTATGAATCCAGTCAAACATGACAACACCCAACTGTAAGTCTACACAGGACAAAGACCAGATCAAGATCATACATCTTATGCAAAAACAAATTGAGAGAAAAGGAAAGAAAATCTGATTCATGGCTTTCTTCTCTTCGCAACTTCAGAAGCTTGTTACAGACTTGCTTCTTATGACATTCATGCCAGACGCAAACAACATCCAATCAAACATCAAACATCCAAACCAAACTACCAAGACCCTGCAACTCTACTCATTGAAAATTTTTACCAAGATGCAAGCTACGGAAACCCATCGAAAAGTTGCAAAAACAGAAACATTGAATCAGATATAACTTCGACAACCCAAAGAAAGGGAAAACTGCTGCAACAAGCCGAGATATTCAAGCCCGTTGCAGTAAAACCCCTCAATCCGACTCTAAGGATCCGAATAGACTCAAGTTACGCAAATAAGGACTCAAGATACCGCCTTTACCTCACCAGATTGGAGAAAGCTATGACCTTTCAATCAAACAGTAAACAAAATATCACACAAACTACTGTCTCAGCAACAGAAAGGAAAGAAAACTAAACTGAAAAAAAAATATTGCAACAGGCCGAAAGGTTCAATCTTGTTGCAGCCAACTCTTAGTCTAAAGATCTTAGCATACGACACAAGGCCATACTCACAAGAGAAACCTCAACATCAGCCATCAAAACACCAAACAAAATCCATGATTTAGAAGCTATCTATAACAAAAGGCAAAAAGAGAACCTTACAGTGCCCTTTTTGGTGAAGATTGACAGCAACAACGGTGGTTGATTCCGGAAAGTGACGGCAGTCCCAGATGACACCAGATTCCTCTCTTCTCAGCTTCACTACCCAGTTCTTGTTCCTTTCCCCTTTTCAGCTTTCCATTCACTCTACTGTTTCCCGAAGCTTTTCTTCTTTTTTCTTTCTGCTTAGTTTTCTCCTGTTTTCCCTCGTTCCCCTTTTCTCAATTCGCTCGATTTTTCTCTACCTCACTTTTTCTTCAACCGTCACCCTCCCTCTGGTTGCCTTTCTTTTCCTCTGTTTCTTTTTTTTCGCATCAGCCATCACCAACTCCTCTCAACTCTGTTCTCTCATCCTCTAACCCTAGCCTTTTCTTTCAGCCGTCATAACTCTCAGCCTCTCTCCAAACCCTCTTGCCTTTTTCTTTTTATATCAAATGACCCCCCTTAAACCCTCATTTGGACAGTAGAAGAAAAACTGATTTCTGTTGCATTTTTAGAGCCCTTGATTCTCATGTTTTTCTAGAATCCTCTTGATAGATCTTGAAGGAGTGATGTGGCCTTGTACTGAGGGCTTAAATGGAAAGAAACAAAGTCGAAAGGAAAAAAAAGTGAATGGAAATTAGACCACAATGGCCGCTGCGATTTTTGCTTCTTTACTGACCTTCCACTTGCATTCTTGCATGAAAGAAACTGGCGCGTGCTTGCCACGGGCGCATGGAACAGCCCCTTTTTTTTTAAATTAGGTAAACAAACATCAAACATTTCACAAACTGAATCTAGAAGAACTAAAACATATTTTTGTGGAGATTTTTCCTTGAATCTAAAACAATGAACTTGAATCTAAAATAACTAAAGTATATTTTTGTGAAATGATTTTCTTTTCCGATAAATTCTATGCTAAAATGACTTAAAAATAAAAATAAAAGACTAAAAGTAAATAAAAACTAACATAAAAATAATAGCAAACAAAACCAAAAAAAATACACTAAAAATTTGGTGTCTACAGTTTGCCCCTCTTTGTCTGAGTTTTGGAAAAACTTGAGACAAAGAAGTAGACACCAAATACTCACCTTTGTTATTCGGCTGCAAACTATTCAAGCGACTGAGGACTGACCTCTTTCAAAAAATTTAAAAATGGGACTGACCCAACTAAGAAATTTAAAATCGGGACTGACCTGAGACAGGAAATTTAAAATTGGGACTGACCCGAAACAGAAAATTTAAAACGGGACTGACCCAAGCAGGAAATTTAAATGAGACGGACTCGAAACAAGAAATTTAAAAGGGGACTGACCCGAGCAAAAAATTTAAACGGGACTGACCCAGACAGGAAATTTAAAATCGGAACTGACCCGAAACAGGAAATTTAAACGGGACTGACCCGGACAGAAAAATTAAAATCGGGACTGACCCGGACAGAAAATTTAAACGGGACTGACCCGGACAGGAAATTTAAAATCGAGACTGACCCGAAACAGGAAATTTAAAATCGGGACTGACCCGAAATAGGAAATTTAAAATCGGGACTGACCCGAACAGGAAATTTAAAATCGGGACTGACCCGAACAGGAAATATAAACGGGACTGACCTGAAAAGGAAATTTAAATCGGACTGACCCGAACATGAAATTTAAAATCGGGGCTGACCCCAACAAGAAATTTAAAATCGGGACTGACCCAAATAAAAATTTAAAAAGAATGCACACTAGTGGGACTGACCTACGGCTAGTGGCGATGCAAAATGAAATGACAATCGGTCAGTGGGATTAAACCCGAGCCTGTCGTGTTGAAACTTGATTTGCTTTTTGATTTTTGATTTTTTGATTGGTTTTTTTTTGATTTTTGATTTTTGATTTTTGATTTTTGATTTTTGATTTTTGATTTTTGATTTTTGATTTTTTTTTTGACTTTTTGAATTTTTGATTGAATTTTTTTTTGGCTTTTTGAATTTTTTTGTGAATTTTTTGTGAATTTTTTTTTTGTTTTGATTTTTTTTGACTTTTTGAAATTTTTTTTTAAGAATCTTTCCAAAAATAATTTTCCCCAGTATAATGATTTGGTCAGTGGGATTACACCCGAGTCTGCCTTGATTGTATTGGCGGCATAAAATCCAAACCCAACGGGATGTTGGCGGCACAAAATCCAGACCCAACGTGATCTTCATTTTTGTTCGACGAGCTATTTTCACAACAAACCGCTTTGAGACTTTCAATTTCTGACATTCCATTGAAACAAACTTCTCTGTCTGGAATCAAGATTGTCAACTGGTCTTTGTTCCATTGTTCTTTCCCAAGGATGAATAGGTCCAATTGCGCTTTTAGTAAATCAAAAGATTGTCACTTGCCCAAATCCCATAATTATGATCATACACTGTGCAAAACCTTTGACATGAAACGTCAGCATTGGCCCTTTCAAATATCTCTGCTCCGGAGTCCGGTGTTGGCGAAAGCACTTAGTGCCCTTTCGGGTTTTCGCTAAAGGTCGCCTCCACCCCTTTTGTTTTGTCTTATGCTTCTTTCTTTCTTTTCTTCTTTTTTTTTCCTTGATTTTTCCAATTTTTCCATTTGGGAGAATCTTCTCAAAAATAATTTGCCCCAATTTTCACCAATTATTGTGCTGCCGATCATTTGATTTGCGTTACGGCATGGTTGTTCCTCCTTAAGGCCTTGATTCGCAAGATTCTGCCTTACGCTTCTTCATCGATTTCAAACCATGAATTCCTGCACAAGGGACTTACCAAAGTACAACATGCACTTAAATTAATGCAACTACTACTCATGGAAAGAGCAGCGTGATTGATTTGAAAGTACGTTACTTGACTCTTGGGCCAAAACCTCAAATGTATTACAAAAATTTGCCCCAGTATGGGCTTATTTTACGAAATCTCATAAACAAAAATTTGCCCCAGTATGCGCCCATTTTGCAAAATCTCTCAAATGAAAATTTGCCCCAGTGTGGGCCCATTTAATTACAAAAATTTGTTTGGATGTGGGCTTATTTTACGAAATCTCATAAACAAAAGAATTTGCCCCAGTGTGGGCCCATTTGATTGAAAAATTTTGTTTGGATGACTCTTTATTTATCAAAGTAAAAAACTGTGTTTTCTAGAATCTTAGGAAGTAATCGTATACCCACCTATAATAAAAAAGTTTTGCCTAAACTCATATAGCAAATTTCATGATGAATTTCTCAAAATAATACCAAATTACAAAAGATTCCTTTCCCTTTTTAGCACCAATGCTTAGGGTAATGGGTCACCACTCCTTGTTAACTCATCTTTCAGGACCAATCAAGTCGGTATTATTTCTGATTTTGCGGTGACTAAGAAAAATGGAAGGTTAGGATCTATCTTATTCTTGTGCCCAATGGTATGTAATCCATTCCATATCACATCTTAGTGAAAGCAAATAGTTTGTCACCCCTATTTCTTAAGAAAATTTAGTCACATATAAGCTTTTTAGGCTTGTAACATGTGGGCAGAAACGATAGCTAAACATGTGGAAACAGGTTATAGCCTTAAGATCACAAATGATTGATGGATTCCTCAGAAGTATAATCCTCACTTCGAATTGTCATGAAGAATAAGTCAACGATGGACTTTATGAGCTTGTAATGTGGCTTGAAAACGATAGTTAAAGAATAAGACTTTCAAGGACGTTGCACCGAAGATTGCATTTTTCCAAAATTGCCCCTATTTTAAACTCGAAAAATCCTGGACTTCGTTTGACTTTTATCATTACTTAACGGGAACTTTCAGCATCGAAATTTTTTGCATTTCTTTTGCATTCATTTTGCTTGCCTTTTCTTTTCTTTTCAAATGTGCCCTTGCGGATTTTCACATGATGAGTAGTGTCAACCTCATCTAATCAATTCAGAAATACATCTAAAAAATTTCTCGGCATCAATATATGAGCATCACTTGCCAATTAATTTAGAAAATTTCTCGACAGAAATATTGCAAAGAACAGAAGTCAGGGCTTCTGGCTTTTGTAATGGGGTCAGGTGGGGTGCTTAGAAAGGTTAAGGCTTGAAAGCGGATTTCAAAAGCGGTTTGAATGGTCTGAGATCGAATTATTGCGCCAACCCTATTTTAGGGTTAAATCAGAACTTGCCCCAGTTTATTCTCAATTGAGACTCTTTTCTCTTTCATTTTGTTTTCGTCATTCTGCCATTCTTTTGAACTTTTCCAAAAATTTCGCTCTAGTTTATGCTTAACCAAGGTTCTTTTTTCTTTTTTTGCTTTTGATTTTGTTGCTTTATCATTTTTCATCTCTTGAGACTTTTCTTTCTTTTTCAACTCAAACTTGCCCCAGTGTGGGGTTTGCGATTCTCAAGGGTTGCCAAATGAAATATTTTATTCTGAAGGCTCAAAAGGGATAACTAGGGATAGAATGTTTGATTGGAAAAGAAGAGAGCCTGACTTTTATTCCGTTCCTTACATTAACTCTGAAAGGAAACTTTCATTAATGCGAAATTTCTTGCCAGAATCTGAATTAACTGACTGAGAAAGACCCTTGTTAATCCATATCTGTGAAGCATAGGTGATTTGCCGGACACTCTTCCTTTTCCTTTTCTTCTTTCTTTTTTTTCTTTTCTTCTTCTTCTTTTTTTTTCAAAATTGAAGCCCAGGTAGAATCAAATTTCTCCAATTTGTGATTCCCTCTTTTCTTTTAATTTTATCATTTTTGCTTTTTCTCCTTTTGGAAAATTCTCTAATTTCCTTCCCCAATGTGGGGTGTGATCGTAAGTTCTTGTGAAAAGAACCACCCATTTTAGCTCAAATGAGGATGCAAGGGATAAATAGTATTTAGATTGTAGAGACGATGGCCAAAACATCATTCTTACGTTTCATGACAACCAAAGTAACGAAATGCTCATTAAGAATCCACTTCTTTTTGACATTTGAATATTTTCCAATGTAGGGTAGTGATCATTAAGCCTCCTATTTGAAACGAAATTATTCTTTCAAAAGCTCAAATGAGAGAGCAAATGATAAAATCTGTATAGATAGAGAAACGAACGCTTGAAGTATCATTCCAAATTTTCAAAACAAATAAGAATAATGTACATTTTTGCTTTCACTGAGATGTGGATTGAATCTGATTAGACACAGTGGGCATTTTTCAAGCAAAGATTGCCCCAATTTGCATTTTATCAGTCAATGTGACTGATTTTATTTTGAGGTTAATAGAAGTGGGCAAAATATGAATTGTACAGTGAAGGAGAAAATGTATCTCATTGGGTCTTTTGAGTGACCGTTCACCCCTTTTTTCTTTTCACTCTGAGCAATCTTATTGTATAGCACGGATCACCAATCAAGTGTACGTAGGGATTTTATAAAGCATACACTTGTGAATTTTCAGGCTGGAGGTTAAGGAAATCTCAATTTAGTTTTATTTCTTAAAATTCATCATGAAATCTCCAATGAGCAAAAGAATGTACATGAATATATACAAAACAATAATTGTCTAAAAACTTTATTGCTGAAAAGTTTAAAACAAAATTTCTCGTTCAATTATACTACAAATGAGAAGAGAAAACTTTTAAAGAGCTCCACATATATACTTTTTGTCTCCTTTCCTTTTGGAAAAACTGTATTAACAAGTCAAATATACAAAATTTTTCTGTGAAAAACAATTATAAAGTCTCTCAGAAACTTTAGCCTAGAGCTTTCAGATGAATCTTTCATGTTTTCATTGTAGGATCTGCCCAAGAATCAAATAATACTTGTAATTTTCACACTTTATTAGATCAGAATTGTTATCAGATATAGAAAAATATTCTTTACCTTATTGAAGCATTTTTATGAATGCAGGGGGGGAAACAAAAGAAAGAAAAAAAACTCCGAGTTAGTAGGCAAGACTACAAAATCGGTATGCATGTCCTATGGGGGAGCCCTTTTTATGCCAAGGGTAGGCCTAGCATGAAAATGCAATCCTCTAGGATAGGCACCATACAATACCTGATGAATCCGATCAGCTAATTGAGTGAAAAATGACTTGAAAAATTTGGTCAATTGGAGTGAAAAGAGATATTTGTCCTAAAAATGAGAACAAAGTCCGAATGGATTGCTTATTTTGATCAACACATAAAATGATGTGTAAAAGATATTGCAATGTCTTGATTAATTTATTCAGTGAACCTTAGACTTAAACCCTAAAGGGAAAAAAGCGGGTCCAATGGATTGGATAAAATTAATGATTTATTCAAAATTGATTAGATTACCTTAAAAAGGGTAAAATAGTCAAATGAATTGAATGAAATTTGATTAATCCAAAATTGATCGGATCACCCTAAAAGGGTAAATTGGTCAAATGAATTGAACGAAATTGATGATTTATTCAAAAATCGACCAGATTACCCTAAAAGGGTAAATTGGTCAAATGAATTGATTGAAAATGAATTGACAAAATGGATTGGATGAAATTGATAAATAACTTGCTCAAATGAATTGATGGTTTATTCAAAAATGGGTTGAATTGTCCACCCATTGGTAGTTTCAAAAAATTCATTGCGATACATTAGTTTATGAGCCTTCTAAAATCAATATTTGGCCTCAATCTATTAATCGTCTCAACGAGGAGGAATTATTTGTGAATTTCTTCAAATTAGTGTCCTTTACGCAAGGGATTTTTACCAATTTTTGATAAAATGGCTAAAAAGTGATTTTCTCAAATTTCTCGTCTTTCTTTCCTCTTTCTTCTCTAGCTGGAACCCACGACCGCCATTCGCCACCACTAGCTGTCGCTGTCATTTCGCTACTCATCGTTGGTCATCGCTAATGCTCGTTGTTTCTCGTCAGCATTCACTGATCGTGGCCAGTCACCGGAAGTTGATCGAGCCTTGACCTTCGTTTCTGTCCGTTATCAACCATCGAGTGATCGGTAGTCATCACTCACCGTTCGTCCGTTTCGCTAATTGATTGCCGCCATTGCCAGGTTGGAGTTCACAACCATTGTTTCTGAGTGCTGGCTATCGTTGTTCGTCCTTCGAGCAGTTGATTGCGCTTTTGACTCTTTTAGTTTGTAAGTATACTCCGCTTGAACACTAGGGAGGGGGTCAATCACCTTTTGTCCTTCTCTATCTTGTTGGTAGTTGGTAGTGCAGTATCCCTAAAATGTTTTCACTTCGTCAATCACAGTTTGGCAATTAAATTTCACTAGTTATAACTCATATTCCAAATAGTGGCTAGATTGCTCTGTCGAGTTGATAATTACTGTGAGCATGTGAATTGGATTAATACTTACGAATTGCTTGATTAAACAAATGAAACCAGGGGTCCTAGTCCCCTAAATTCAGTGTGAGGGGAATTGCTAACTTAATTGAACTACAGCATACTTGTTGGAACTGGTTTTCACCACAACTGCCCTATTGTGAATATTATCGTTATTTGGCTAAAGTGTTTATCCATTTTCTAGTTGTTAAATTGCTCTTGTTTGGTCCATTTATTTTACCTTTGGCTTGTAATTGTGGAATTGAGCATTTACAGTTGTATTGCAGTAACCACTTAGGGGAAAGGTCATTGTGAATTGGTATACTTTGGTTCTCTATTTTGGTTGTAAATGTGAGTTTCTTGCTTGGTTGAGTCATTAAATGGCTAAGAAAAAGGTACCCCTAAGTCTAAAAGCACTAAGACCACCACTATCGCACCACAACCAACTATTACCATGATCGACCTGTCTCACCATCCTTCATCCTCTAGTAAACAATCATGATAAGGTAGGGACAAGGGTGTCCATATTTCCTCACCCTCTCACTTTGGACGTCATTTGACTTTTACCAAAGCCACAGATAAATAATTATATTCCATATGTAGTGAGTGGCGAATCATCTCTTCTAAACATCTAGACCCTCAAACCATGCTCTCTCTGAATATTTTGATGATGTTGAGCAGATGTTTACTTCCATGGGGTAGCATTCTTATACTGAGATCAGATGCCCTACCTTTGTTGAGTTGCCTAAGGAGTTTTCTATCAATACTCCGAATGTGATTCGGTTTAGATTGATGGGTCATGAGTTTAAACTTTCAATCACTGAGTTTAATTTGGCTTTTGGGTTCATCGATAGTTAGCACGTGGAGTCTAAGGAATATGATGAGAGTGCATGCAATTATATTGAGCCCTTCTTCGCATTTCATACCACAATCTGGCGGGATGTCTCTGTTGATCATGATCATTATGATCCTATCCAATTTAAGAGTTCTTTCCTCAATGACCCAAGTTCACTCTATATTCAGTATTTTCTAGCCTATAGTTACTCGAGTAGCAAAGATAGTGTGGGAACCTTTTCCAATCCGAAATTTTTCTTCATTTGGTGCATGCTTAATGATGTTAAAGTAAATTTGGGCTGTTGGTTCGCTTCCCAATTCAAGTTGGTTTTGTCTAAGAAAAATAAACCCTTGATTCTTGGCTCTTATATCACACATCTAGTGGTTCGTTTGGAGGTTCTTGATCTCTCTAACGATAATTTACATATGGCTTGTCAAATGGACCATTTAGATATGGTTTGTCTAGAAAAAATGGGTGTAGTGGAGCAAGTTGATGGCATGTGGCAGTTTACTCTTTCGGGACCGACTCTTGTACCCACTCTCCGTAGTTCCACACGTGCTAGCTCTTTATCTATTCCGGCGTAATAGGTGGCAATCCTGGCCTATCTACCTCTACGCCTGCCCCACCGTCATCTTGGGATGCTGAGTTGAAATACCTATGCACAAGTTCACCATATGGATGATCGATTGACTACTATTGCACTCCATATGTCACAAATGACTTAGAATTTGGCGGCATATTTTCATCATGTGGGTTTCACGCCGCCCTTTGCCTCTCATCTGTAGCTATCTGCAGTTTCCCCTACCTCTTTAGGGAAGTTTTGTTGTCCCCTTTCTCCTCTTTTGCTCTTTATTTCTTATATTAGGGACAATGTAAGGTTTAGGTGTGGGGGAGGAGTGTAGTATAGCAGTACTATTCATTTTAGGTGTTTTTCTTTTAGTTTTGTCATTTTCATACATGTTTGGTGGGTGTTTATGATCAACAATGGCTAGATGTCCCAAAATTTTCTGTTGTTAAGGTATTATATGATAATGTGTTAAGTATGACATAGTAAGGTTTGAGGATGTCTCTCTGGTGAATATTTGGAATTTTGTGACTTTTACAATTTTTGATTAATTTTTCTAGGCATTGTAAATATTTTTCTGACATTTTTTATGTAAATTGGTTCAATTATTAATCGTAGGTTTCCATGTTTGGGAAATGAAGCAGGTTTGTGGTCTGTAATTTTATCTTGTTGCTTAATTGTGAATAATGTTTGCTATACATCGCTAGTTATCGTTGTCTAATAATCGGGGATTTCACCAAAAGTGTTGATTTTTGCGTCAAAAGTGGCAATAGTTACAAGTATGTGGTTTTCAGCAATGAGGGTTGAGTAACCAGATTCTTTCATTTGGTAGATGTTAAAATTCGCATCAAAAGGCTTGAATAGCTAAGAACTAAGCATTTTCCCTGAAAAAAAAACTCAAGTGTGGGGAGCAGTTTAGAAAAGAAAAGTTTGTACTAATAGTGAAAAATGGAAAAGTGAATGGTTATATTAGTCTGCTAATCCATGAGTTTTAATGTTGAGATCTAGCTTAATAGTTGAACCATTTATTAACAAATGGTGGTTGAATATTTTGTATTTTTAGATTAGTTAGTCAAGAATTGAAAAAGTCCTTAGTTTTAAAAGTTAACTGGAGAGATATTTTCTGAAGACTAGCTACTAAACGCTTGACATATGTTTTAATTATATATTGGCAATGGGTGATTTGGGCGATAGCCATTGGTTGAACTCAATTATTTGAATTGTTGTTCTCATGCTTGAGAACAAGCGTGGCTTAGGTGTGGAGGAAATTGGTTGGGTGCATTATTGCAATTAAATTTATGAATATTTTCCCTTCATTTTGGCCAAATTATTGTAATAATTGATGGATTCTACTTATATTTGGCAACTTATACTAATTTCAGGAATATGGTAAGAAAAAGAATGAAAAGTGGTTTAATAAAGATTCTTAGCTTGTTCTGGGTAGACATGCCTAAAGCTAGCCTTCAAGTCCGAAGAGATTGGGACTCGCGTGCATGGCAGTTTCCCAGTTCAAGTTTGTTCAAGTTAGTTCAAGTTGATGACCTAAATAAGCATGTTTCCAAATTGTATTGGAAAATGATTCAGATTGTCTTTTGTCAATTTAGGGAATATTTCTTTCATAGGAAATTAGAAGTATTGGTGGTAGTAGTACTAGTTTGGAAAAGTAGCAACATGAGGGGAAGGGACTTTGCTTTTCGTGACTTTAAAAGTTCGTCCCTAGTCCTGAGAGAGGATATACTACTAGTCTCAGTGTCAAGACTAAAAACGAAAAGCTTTTCTCTTCATTTTTTCTTTTCTTTAGTTTTTCTTCTGTCGAACTCTTATGCAATTTTCTTCAATGAAATTGCTTGGTTTGTTTTCAATGGAGAATAACTAAATTCCTTTTCTAGTCGAAGGTCATCTTGAAGACGCGATTCCAAACATCTATGAGATCGAATCATTTTTATCTATTTCTTTTATTCATTGATATTCATACATTTTTTTTGATTTAATTTCTTATGATTATTTTGTTATTTGTGTGACGCCCCCACTTCTCTCTAGGGCGAATCCAAGAGTATCCGCGGAACGCCTGTCTAGCTCTCGCCAGGACTCGATATAAGTCGAATTTAAACTTAACAATACACCACCAATAATGAAAGCCAAAATAATGAAAAGTCACTTCCTTACATAAATATTCAAATCTTACATCACAAGTTACCAAATATACATCAACTTTCCTCAAAATACAACCACTAGAAGTCGATTAATCGATTACATCCCTAGATTCTAATCAAAAGTAATCAAGTCGGCTTCCTCAAAATTCTTTCCATTCCAAGCTCCTGTTAAGGAAAACAAACTAATGGGGTGAGTGAACGCCCAATGAGGCCAAGAAAATCATGCAAACACATAATTCAAATAACAATAACACTTCTAAGAAAGATAAAGCTAAAAGTTCATGTAATTCACAATAAATAATAAAACACAATCAATAAGGATACGAGAACTCTCAGAAGCTAGATTCCACTTGCTTTGTCGAGACTCGATCCAATACTTCCACGTGATGACTCTCTGTCAACCAATTAGGTATTAAGTCCGTAGAACTCCACTTAACATCAAGTTTTCCCCCACCGTTACACCCTCTAATCGGGCCCAAACGTCGATTAGAAAAGGCAATACTACTCGAGTATGTCAAGTAAGATCTCTCAAATAAATCATGCTTTAAACTATATCTCATGGTTCACCAAACTTCTCGACCAATCCCATGTCGGCTCAAGTCACAAGATTAGCCTATGAGTTTGGACAGCCCTCACAATTTTAAATATAAGTCTATGAGATTCACTCCAATCGACATCGATTCAACACAAATATAATTATAAGTCGATGAGATTCACTCCAATCGACATTTAGTCAAACACAAGTATAATTTTATAAGTCGATGAGATTCACTCCAATCGACATCGATTCAATACAATTATAATTTTCACTTCATACAATTCAATTATAAATTCATTTAAAAGAGAACGAGTGCAATAAAGTACACGCTCGTCTCGACAATTTTAAAATACTCAATTAATAAGGAACAATTCAGCATATAGCAACAATTCATGCACTTGAAACTCACCAAATCAAAAGTAAGTGAGCAAGTAAAGTCTTTAGTTGTCTGCTCCGATGTTTCCTTCAATATCCTCTTGAGCGCCTGAAAAAAAAAAGACCAATAATCACTCTCATACATTCACAATCACTTATTATTCGAGGAAGAAAGTGCATTTGTTTAGACATAGGACAATGTCTTAAAAGAGAACTTTAATCCATCAAAAATTGAGATTCAAAAGTGAGGATTTAAAGTCACAAAGGAAAACTTGTATCTTCCATGAAATCGGGTGTAAAACGAACTATCAATATCAAAAGGGAGTGAAAAGTTCTTAAAAGCTCATTTCCTACGAAATCGGAAATTTTTTGCTTTACGCGACCATACTTGAAAATCAGATCTTGAGTTTGGTAAGTCCAAAAATGGAAAAATTTATACCGTTGGAAACTAGATTAAAAATACTAACACTTCCCAGAAGATACTTTCCCAAGATTTCAACCAGAAGGCATTCAAATTTCAGCTCAAAATTTCAGTTTCAAGAAGACAGGACAGAACCAGTCTTGGTTTTTCAGCAATGTTTGGAAATTTGGCAAAATTCACAGGAAGTGAATCAGTCTCTAAAATTTATAACACAATAGGATTTCCAAATCAAGTTTCAAACACAATAAGCAGAACTAAATTTGGAGTTTTGAGTAACAAGATATAAAGTTTAAAGTCGACTGATTTTTGAAACTTGATCGGTAGATTTCTAGATTGAAGAGCAATATTTGGGGCATTTTTTGGACCCCAAAATGATATTGAAATTACACCAAATTTGGTACACTTAAAATCCCATATGTGGACTACCTCTCTATCAAAATTTAGGTAAAAAATCACATAGGAAGGTAGTTAACGAAATGACCAAAGTTTGGAAAATTCTTCAAAGCTAATCTGCCAACCCAATCTTTGTTATTTTTCAAAAGTTTTGTCCAACGAAATCAGCCCCAATTCGCTCCATTTTATGAAACCAAGTTTCCAGAACATTTAATGAGCAATTGATAGGTAAATGACTCTAAAATTTTTGAAATATAACATCCCAAAACAGACTTGGCCATTCGGTCAGCAGGAAAGGGAAAATTTTCCAGTTTTGAGCTTTGTTGCAGTTTCGAAATCAAACCATATCTAACTCTATACAAATCCAAATTGAGAATGGTTTATGCCGTTGGAAACTAGGTTCAAAATACTACAATTTATCAGAAGACATTGTTTAAAAAATCTTTTCACAAGTGGGACAAAATCGAGCCACAAGATGCAGCTTTCCAGTTTCTGTCGGACAGATAGGCAGAGCAAAACAGTCTAATTTACCGACTCACCATGAAAACCCATGAAAACTAACAATCCATCTTCTTAAAATTTGAAAGATTAGGAGGTGAAGAAAGGTTACCTCTTCAAGTTATGAAACCTAGTTGGAAGTGAGTGCTTTTACCAAATTTTCACCAAGAAAACTCCACAAGTCTTCACATTTCTCCAAGATGGAATGAAATCCCAAGGAACTATGAAGTTGGATGATGATTTTCAAGTGAGATTGAAGCTAGGAGGTGAGGTTTCTTTCTGCTCTTTTTTTTTTGGTCGGCCGAATGAAGGAGAGAGAGAGTGAGGGTTTTGTGGTTTAGTTGCTTGGAGAGAAAGAATGAAAAAGGTAACCATAAAGTATACACAAAAGTCAACCCTCAATAGTGCGAAATAGTGTCGTGCATAACCACTTTCTCTCTTGTTTGGTATACTTATATACTAAACCTCCAAGGTACTTCCTTCAACATTTTAATTACTCATACTTACGAGTTTAATACTAATTCCTCAATTCACCAATTAATTGGACTAGCGCGACATACGAGAAACTTTCGACACGAACGCGATAAAAGCTTAATTTTGACTAACTCACATCTAATCCCTCAATTGACTTTTCTTAGTCTATTATTGATCATTCTTAATTCTCCAAGATTATTGCACTCTCGGATCGAATATTGTTTCGAAAAATGTGTATTCGCTATTCCTTACAAAATGAGTCGCAGAAAATAAATTTTGCTAACGAGACCTTTTAAAAAAATAAGCGAGACATTGTTCCATGAAAATGGATTTAAAATGGTTGAAATAAATTATTTGGAGAAAACAGGTGAATAAATAATTAAATAAGCCAGTAAAATAGAATAAAAAGGAAGTAAAATTTGGGTCCTCATATCCTTCCCTCCTTAAAAGGAATTTCGTCCTTGAAATTCACACCTAGGATAACATCATACTTCTTGATAGCTAGGCTTATCAAATCGATCAACAACTTGCACTCTCCAACCCATATCTCACAATTTCTATTCACCCAATTAGCAACCAAATTTTGATCTCCAGAGCATTCTAACTTCCGAGTCTTAGGGAAACTTAATCGGTCTCACGTCTATTCTACTTATGAATCTAGGGTTTCCAAAAGAGTGTGTCGTGCCAGGGTTATTTAGAACCATAACTAAGCAATGGAAAACAAGAACTATACCTTAAACGACCTTAGTGGCATCGAAAACCTGCCGATAGTCTAATGCATAAACCCTAGCTGGCACCTTAGGTCGATTCCTTCCAGCACTAGACTGCTTAGATGTTAACTTCTCTGTACTACCTCCTCCTTTCGGCACACTTGGGTATCTTGAGAGTTGGTGCTCGGTACTACCACAGTATAAACACTTTTTCGATTTCCTCTATCACTCATTCTCTATATAGCTGGGTTTACTAAAATAACCACAAACAACTTGAGCAGCTACAGCCTGACCTCTTGGAGGCGTCCCTCTCGATTGATCTCATCCATTGTGGCCTCCTCTTGATTGAGTCCCTTTTGGTGTACTTGATATCTCCACTCCTCCTATTCCTTTTTCCTTTTTAGAAGGTGCGGCACCCTTATCCGTTTGTCCAGGACGATGACTAGGAGCGCCCCTTTTCTTGGCATGAAAATCTTTAACTTGCAGCCTTGCACTTTCGACTCTCTGTGCATTCTCTAGACCTTCAGTGAACGTAGAGATTTGGGCTGCTGCTAACCCCTCTTGAATCTCCACATTAAGTCCTTGTACAAAGCGTCTTATCCTCCTCCGTTCATTAGTCACCAATTTTAAAGCGTACTTAGAAAGTTTAGTAAATTTCCCTTCATATTCAGCCACACTAGAAACCTCCTATCTTAATTTTATGAATTCGTTCCCCCGTTTCTCTTGAATCAGGGGTGGGAGAAACTTTTCACTAAATTCCCTTATAAAGCTTTTCCAGGTCCAAAGGGTCTGCGCTCTTTCCCGTTTTTTCCTTATCACATCCCACCAAGCAGGTGCTACACCCTCAAATTGAAAGGCAGTAAAGATCACTCGCCTCTCCTCGGTATAGTTTAGGGCAACAAATATATTGGTCATTCTCTCTAACCAATTTTTCGCTAACTCGGGATTAGGTCCCTCAATAAATTTAGGCGGGACAAATTTCAAAAACCTTTCTAAGGCTCTATCCTCCCCTGTATCCTGAGCCCCTGGTTGGTTAACAGGTCCTGGACCCTGTCACTCAGCTAACCGCTCTAAAATATCCATATTCGGTTAATGGCAGTAGCCACTTGATTATCCCCCTCGTTCACTTGCCCTTGGCTTGGTCCAGTTGCTGATCCTTGTTCAAAACTTCTTGACCAACCCCATGCTGGCTTGAGTCACAAGGTTAGCCTATGAGTTTGGGCGTCCCACACAATATGAGATTCACTCCAATCGACATCGATTCAACACAAATATAATTATAAGTCGATGAGATTCACTGCAATCAACATTTAGTCAAACACAAGTATAATTTTATAAGTCAATGAGATTCACTCCAATCGACATCGATTCAACACAATTATAATTTTCATTTCACACAATTTAATTATAAATTCATTTAAAAGAGAATGAGTGCGATAAAGTACACGCTCGTCTCAACAATTTCAAAATACTCAATTAATAAGGAACAATTCAGCATATAGCAACAATTCATGCACTTGAAACTCACCAAATCAAAAGTAAGTAAGCAAGTAAAGTCTTTAGTTGTCTGCTCTGATGTTTCCTTCAATATCCTCTTGAGCGCCTGAAGAAAAATGGCCAACAATCACTCTCATACATTCACAACCACTTATTATTCGAGGAAGAAAGTGCATTTGCTTAAACATAGGACAATGTCTTAAAAGCGAACTTTAATCCTTCAAAAATCGAGATTCAAAAGTGAGAATTTAAAGTTATAAAGAAAAACTTGTATCTTCCTTGAAATCAGTTGTAAAACGAACTATCAATATCAAAAGGGAGTGAAAAGTTCTTAAAAGCTCATTTCCTACGAAATCGGAAATTTTCTGCTTTACGCGACCATACTTGAAAATCAGATCTTGAGTTTGGTAAGTCCAAAAATGGAAATATTTATACCATTGGAAACTAAATTAAAAATACTAACACTTCCCAGAAGATACTTTCCTAAGATTTAACCAGAAGGCATTCAAATTTCGGCTCAAAATTTCAGTTTCAAGAAGACAGGACAGAAGCAGTCTTGGTTTTTCAGCAACGTTTGGAAATTTGGTAAAATTCACAGGAAGTGAATCAGTCTCTGAAATTTATAACACAATAGGAGTTCCAAATCAAGTTTCAAACACAACAAGCAGAATTAAATTGGGAGTTTTGAGCAACAAGATATAACAGTTTAAAGTCGGCTAATTTTTGAAACCTGATCGGTGGATTTCCAGATTGAAGAGCAATATTTGGGGCATTGTTTGGACCCCAAAATGATATTGAAATTACACCAAATTTGGTACACTTAAACTCCCATATGTGGACTACCTCTCTATCAAAATATAGGCAAAAATTCACACGGGAAGGCAGTTAACTAAATGACCAAATTTTGGGAAATTCTTCAAAGCTAATCTTTCTTACTTTTCAAAAGTTGTCCAACAAAATTAGCTCCAATTAGCTCCATTTTTTGAAACCAAGGTTCCAGAACATTTAATGAGCAATTGATGGGTAAATGATTCTAAAATTTTTTAAGCATAACATCCCAAAAAAGACTTGACCATTCGGTCAGCAGGGAAGGGAAAATTTTCCAGTTTTGAGCTTTATTGCAGTTTCGGAATCAAACCATATCTAATTCTATACAAATCCAAATTGAGAATGGTTTATAGCGTTGGAAACTAGGTTCAAAATTCTCAATTTATCAGAATACAATGTTTTGAAAATCTTTTCACAAGTGGAACAAAATCAAGTCACAAGATGCAACTTTCCAGTTTCTCTCGGACAGATAGGCAGAGTAGAATGGCATAATTGCGACTCACCACTATTTGCTCAAAACGAACTAGCAGGGAATTCTTATACCGCTTCAAAGCTCTGAATGTCTAGTTTTGAATGCTGCAAATGGCACTCAATTTCGATGTTTGCACAAAAAGTTATGTTCAGACAAAAAACCACTGTCCGGTTACCCTGCTAGCAATTTCCAGAATTGAAACTTTTCCCAAAACTCGAGTTTTGTGCAACCATTCGACATGATTTTTAAAAGACACTTTCTACACACATAATACAACATATATCCATCAATTTAGCAGCCAACCAAGCAACAAAATTTTGAATTAAAAATAGAACAACATGAACAGAATTTCAGCCAGTTTGCCTTTCCCAATTTTTCCAACTTTCTCTCCACTTTCTAACATAGTCAAACTATATATCATATAAGCAACCACAATCAAACATAAAGCCTTAAGTCAGCTACCTACAATCCACCTCAAGGCCGCTAGCTTACAATTTAAAGCAAGAAATAAAGGTCCTCAAGTCCGCTAGCCTATAAATGCGATTAGGGTTTCAAACCCATGAAAACTAACCATCCATCTTCTTAAAATTTGAAAGATTAGGAGGTGAAGAAAGATTACCTTTTCAAGTTATGAAACCTAGTTGGAAGTGAGTGTTTCTACCAAATTTTCACCAAGAAAACTCCACAAGTCTTCACCTTTCTCCAAGATGGAATGAAATCCCAAAGAACTAAGAAGTTGGATGGTGATTTGCAAGTGAGATTGAAGCTAGGAGATGAGGTTTCTTTCTTCCTTTTTCTTTTCTTCTTGGTCGGCCAAATGAAGGGGAGAGAGAATGAGGGTTTTGTGGTTTAGTTCCTTGGAGGGAAAGAATGAAAAAGGTAGCCATAAAGTATACACAAAAGTCAACCCTCAATAGTGTGCAATTGTGTCGTGCACAACCACTTTCTCTCTTGTTTGGTATACTTATACACTAAATCTCCAAGGTACTTTCTCTAACATTTTAATTACTCATACTTACGAGTCTCATACTAATTCCCCAATTCACCAATTAATCGGACCGGCGCGACTTACGAGAAACTTTTGACGCGAACACAATAAAAACTTAATTTTAACTAACTCACATCTAATCCCTCAATTGACTTTTCTTAGTCTACTATTGATTATTCTTAATTCTCCAAGATTATTGCACTCTCGAATCGAATATTGTCTCGAAAAATGTGTATTCGCTATTCCTTACCAAACAAGTCACAGAAAATAAATTTTGCTAACAGGACGTTTTAAAAATATAAGCGAGACATTGTTCCATAAAAATGGATTTAAAATGGTTGAAATAAATTATTCGGAGAAAACGGGTGAATAAATAATTGAATAAACCAGCAAAATAGAATTAAAAATAAGTAAAACCCAGGTCCTCACATCTTTCCCCCCTTAAAAGGAATTTCGTCCTCGAAATTCACTGCTAGAATAACATCATATTTCTTAATAGCTAGGCTTATCAAATCGATCAACAACTTGCACTCTCCAACCCATATATCACAATTTCTATTCACCCAATTAGCAATCAAACTTTGATCTCCAGAGCGTTCTAACTTCCGAGTTATATGGAAACTTAATCGGTCTCACGTCTACCCTACTCATGAATTTAGGGTTTGCAGAAGAGTGTGTCGTACCAAAGTCACTTAGAACCTTAACTAAGCAATGGAAAACAAGAATCATACCTTTAACAACCTTAGTGGCATCGGAAACCTGCCGAGAGTCTAATGCATAAACCCTATCCGGCACCTTAGGTCGACTCCCTCCAACACTAGACTGCTTAGATGCTAACTTCTCTGGCCTTTGAGTACTACCTCCTCCTTTCGGCACACTTGGGCACCTTGAGAGCTAGTGTTTGGTATTGCCACAATACAAACACTTTTTCAATTTTCTCTAGCACTCATTCTCTGTATGGTTGGGCTTACTACAATAACTACAAACAACTTGAGGAGCTACAGCCTGACCACTTGGAGGCGTCCCTCTCGATTGACCTCGACCATTGTGGCCTCCTCTTGATTGAGTCCTCCTCTTGATTGAGTCCTTTTTGGTATACTAGATATCTCCACTCCGTCCATTCCTTTTTTCTTTTTAAAAGGTGGGGCACCCTTATCCGCTTGTTCAGAAGGATGACTAGAAGTGCCCCTTTTCTTGGCATAAAAATCTTTAACTTGCAGCCTTGCACTTTCAACTCTCTGCGCTTTCTCTAGGGCTTCAGTGAACGTAGAGATATAGGCTGCTGCTAACCCATCTTGAATCTCCACATTAAGTCCTTGCACAAAGTGCCTTATCCTCCTCCGTTCATTAATCACCAATTCTAGAGCGTACTTAGAAAAGTTAGTAAATTTCCATTCATATTTGACCACACTAGAAACCGTCTGTCTCAACTTTATGAATTCGTCCTCTCGTTTCTCTTGAATTAGGGGTGGGAGAAATTTTTCATTAAATTCCCTTATAAAGTTTACCCAGATCCAAGAGGTCTCCGTTCATTAATCACCAATTCTGGAACGTACTTAGAAAAATTAGTAAATTTCCGTTCATATTCGGCCACACTAGAAACCGTCTATCTCAACTTTATGAATTCGTCCTCTCATTTCTCTTGAATCAGGGGTGGGAGAAACTTTTCATTAAAATCCCTTATAAAGTTTACCCAGATCCAAGAGATCTGCGCTCTTTCTCGTTTTTCCCTTATCACATCCCATCAAGCACTTGCTACACCCTCAAATTGAAAGGCAGTAAAGGTCACTCGCCTCTTCTCGGTATAGTTTAGGGCAGCAAATATATCGATCATTCATTCTAACCAATGTTTCGCTAACTCGGGATCAAGTCCCCCAATAAATTTAAGCGGAGCAAATTTCAAAAACCTCTCCAAGGCTCTATCCTCCCATGTATCCTGAGTCCCTGGTTGGTTAACAGGTCTTGGATCCGTCATTCGGTTAATGGCAGTAACCACTTGGTTATCCCTTTTGTTCATTTGCCTTGGCTCGGTCCAGTTGCCAATCCTTGTTCATCTCCTTGAGTTTGGATTTGTCTAACCCCACACCCTCGGCCTCTATCACTCCTTCGGTAATCCATGATCTTAGTTATGTCTAAATTCAAGAAATAAAATAATTACACGAGAAAATAGTTAAATAAAGCCAACATGAAGAACAGTTGAAATAATGATAACTGGCATATATTAACATTTAAAGATTCATACATGATCAGCAACTCATGGGGAATCTACAAAAATGTAACAAACAGGTGCCACAAAAGTACATTTAGTCATACACGTCAAAAATAGATTCAAGTGCCTCAAAAAGTAGGCCACACAGATAAGCAAAATATAATGGCCTTTCAACTAACACCACCCCAACTAATCCTAGTTACAAAAGTCAAAAGATTTATCATTCTAAACTTAATTCTCAGTAGGACCGTCAGGCGAGACCTCCTCCTCTGGGTCCTCCTCAAAAGTCTCCTCCTTAGGCGTGCCCTCATGAGCTGGGCTCTCGACAGCCTCTATCGCCTCCTCTATCAATATGGTGGTATCAGCCAAGATCCCAGCGGTCTGATCCCAGACCTCCTCAACTACCCTAGCCAGTCGAGCCCTAGTCCTCTGAGTCTCGTCACGAGCGGCATCAGCTCTAGTCCGCTCATCTATCGCTATCCCCTCGAGCTCCACGATCCTAGCACCCTGAGCATACACCATAACGTTCAACTCCTCCATCTCCAGAAGTAATGCCCCATTAGCAGCCACCAACTATCGACACTCATCATCAATGGACAGTACAAGGTCATTAGAATAGGTATACATCTCCCTACAGGGACAACGAGGGAACCTATTGGAAGGCGAGTATCGGACACGAGGTCCTCCCCCCAGAACTCGGTATCAGATGGGTCTCAGAGGCTCCACATGACCATTAGCGGCTCCATTGCCGTTAGCAGCATGACCTCCATTTCCGTTCTCCATTCCTACAAAATAACCACAAATTCTAGGTTAGAAACTTAAAGTCACTAACTCACTCAAATATCAACTTAAGGTGTAACTAAATTATCTCATTCCTATTCTCAAGGGTAAAGCCTCTAAAACATCTCCCAAATAGACTCTAAACCTAGCGTTCTAATTTTCATTTCTACGAGGAGTCACTTAACCTTCAAACCAATCCCACAGTCTGGCATCCTAAAATTTTAGCCTAAGATACACTATAGAGATCTGAAACCTAAGCTCTGATACCAATTGTGACACCCCCACTTCTCCCTAGGGCGAACCCAAGGGTATCTGCAGAGCGCCTGCCTAACTCTCGTCAGGACTCGATACAAATCAAATTTAAACTTAACGATACACCACCAATAATGAAAGCCAAAATAAACAAAAGTCACTTTCTTACAAAAATATTCAAATCTTACATCACAAGTTACCTAATGTACATCAACTTTGCCCAAAATACAACCATTAGAAGTCGACTAATTGATTACATTCCTAGATTCTAATCAAAAGTAATCAAGTCGGCTTCCTCAAAATTCTTTTCATTTCAAGCTCTTGTTAAGAAAAACAAGCTAATGGGGTGAGCGAACGCTTAATGAGGCCAAGAAAATCATGCAAACACATAGTTCAAGTAACAATAACACTTATACAAAAAATAAAGTTAAAAGTTTAGGTAATTCATAATAAACAATAAAACACAATCAATAAGGATACGGGAGCTCTCAGGAGCTAGGTTCCACTTGTTTTGTCGAGACTCGATCCAATACCTCCACGTAATGACTCTCCGTCAACCGGATAGGTGTGAGGACCCATAATTTTATTATTTCAAAATATTGTTAAATTGATCATTTTAAAAATATTTCGTACTCGAGTTACCCAAAAAAAAATTAAAATAAAAAAAATACTAAAGTACATGAATTTCTCGAAAATAAATTTTACTGATTGGTTCTTTACGTGCATATTATTTTAATGCCCAAATTTATTCAAGATGAATTGCTTATCGTGTTTTTTTTTTTTTATATTATATATATATATATATATATATATATACTTGGATTATCATATTTTAGAGTTTTAGAATCGAATAAGTTGAATTTCCAAGTTCAAACGAAAAAAACTCTTAAGTTTGACCTTTACACACACGCGTGCCGAAAAGGCCCCGATAGGCACATTAATTTGATTAATTGGAGATTTTAAGAATATGATATTAGACTACTAGTAATGTACTATTAATGTACTAGGGAAATTACCTCAGAGGTTTAGTGCACAAAAGTAGCAAATGAGTGCGAAAAGTGGTCGCATGAAACCCTATTCGGACCTAGCGAGGTTTGACCTTGAAAACTTAGCCTTTAAGCTTCCTTTTCTCCCCAAAAACACACTTGAAAAATTCTGAAACAATCTCTCTCATCTTTCTCTCTCTAAATTCGGGCCTCACCAGAAAAAAATCAAGGAAGAAGAGCTCTCCAATTTTTCTGCTCAAACCTTGCACCTAATCCATCAAAGTTCCTCATCAACTTGTGGGTTTTCATCCTAGCTAAGTGGAGGAGCTGATTTTGTGGCTTTGAGGGTGGATTGGGTGGTTGATGGTGGTGAAATTTGGGAAGGAAAATTCTGATTTTGCTTGGTTTCATAGCTCCAAGAGGTAACACACACAAAATCCTTGCTTTCTTGGTTCATTTCTAGCTTTGAAGCTTGTAGCTTCCTTATTGTTGTTATTAGTTGAATTTGGTTGGTTGATGTGGGTTTTATGAACTCCCACCATTATTTTTTGAGGGCTGTTAAGATGTTAATGTGTGTGTGAGTGTGATTTTGATGAGTTATAATGGTAGAAACTAGAAGAGGAAGAGAAAAGAGGGAAACCGAGAGAAGGGAGGACTGCTGACCGAAATTCTTGACCTTGTTACTCTGTTTTTCTGCCCATATTTTCGTGCCTTTTTTTTTAGTCCATTTGAGTGCTGATATTTTGAGCTTTAAGTGTACAAAATTTCAGCCAAAAACCCTTTGATTTGGTACACCAAAATTGCACGCAAAGTTTGGTCACAACCCTGGAAAATTTCTGACTTGCTGCCCAACTTCTTGTTTGCTGCTGCCCTGTAATTTCGAAAATTTTCTGCTGCTAATTGAGCTTCCAAATTGATGTAGATATGTTGTGCTATGTGTATTGTGGTTGTCTACCAAAAATCAGCCCAAATGGTTGGTTAAATTTTGAGTTACAAGTAAAGAAGCAAAACTGGAACAAGCTCCAGAATTTTCTGACCAGCAACATTTGTGTAGCTATAACGTTTTGCTCGTTGATCGAAATCAAGTTCTACTTGTGGCATTTGAAACTAGACTCTTATAGCTTTAAAATGGTACCAAGCTCATTTTCTAGTTCATCCCGAGTGATCCGTGGTGAGTCTTGAAAGTTTGCTGATTGACAGCCGCTGTTCACCCGAGGACAGTCCAGAAATTGCAACTTGTTGCTGATTTTTTTGAACCACTTGGGTTTGGATATTGAAAACAATTTCTTCTGTATAAATGTAGCCTTGTGAATCTAGTTTTCAATTCCACCAACCATTCCTGATTTGAGTAAATACAGAGCCAGATATGGCCTTTTTGCTGAAGTGTGTCAGAATTGAAATTCTGGAAAACAAAGCTCATCAGTCCTTAAGCTTGTGCGAACTTCAAACTTTTTATTTCTTGAGCTAGGAACATCGGAATCGAGTTCCGTTTTTTTCATTTGAAACCTGGATTGGAATTTTACATGCATATCAAATTTCAAAGGCTGGTTTTGATTCTATGATTTTACCAAAATTTTAAAATTATTGGAAAAACTTGGACTGTTTTGACCTATCTTCAATGAATAGTAAACTTTCTTGGAGAAATTGACTTGTTTCTGATTTGATTCTTGGAAAGTGACCTTCTAGAAAGTTGTTATGCTTCGAATGAAGTTTTTGACGGTGTAAAATCTTCCATTTTTAGACTTTCCGAACTTCCGGACTGATATTTCCAAGAATGACTCGAAAAGTGAAAATTTCCAATTTGGACCTAAATGTTCTTTTAAGAGCCTAGGTTACATTTTTTCAACTCTTAGAGCATTTCAAACCTATTTTCACGGTGAACTTGAGTTCACCTATCACTTGAGACCTCATTTGAAAGTCGGTCTCTTATGAACTGAAATACTTGGAAACTGGAATATTGGAGTCAAATTTGACTGTTTCTTTTCTTTACACGAATACTGTATGGCCTAGAATTTGAGATACAATGCATTATTGCATACTTTCAGGATCTCGAGAGGACTTCGAGGGAACTCCCGGCGAAGCGTCTTAGAGCTAATTTCTCAAACTTTAACTTTTGATACTTGGTGAGTATCAAGTGCATGTGAAGTGTTTAAATGAAATGATTCTTGTACTTGCTAGTTAAGAAGGCTAGGACGTACTTTATCGCCCTTGTCCTCTCTTTCATGAAATTGCTTGCTTGATAAGTGATACGTGTTACATGTGAATGCAAATGAAAGTGTTTTTCGTAAGCATTGAGTGGCAGAATGTATCATGCCCTTTTAGGGTAGGAGGTACCGCTCATCCCGTCTCAATGCTATGACCAAATCTTGTCGATTGGAGATTCGTCTCATCGACCTAAAAGTGAATGGGGGGGGGACGCCCCAACCCATTGGCTAGCCTTGTAACTCGAGCCGGCAAGGGCTTGGTCGAGAAACTTGGTGAACCTTGGGAAGTGTTATAGCTTGATCCAAATAAGGGGTCTTGCTAGGTATACTTGTTAAGTGATACCACCTACATGCTTGTTTGGTTACGGATCCAAGAGGGTGTCATGGTGGCTGGAGGTAGTAAGTGGAGTTCTACATGGATAACTGTGAAAGTTGACGGAGGGTCAACTACCTGAGCTTGGATCGCGCGTGGATTAGCTCCTGAGAGCTCCCGTATCCTTTTATTGTGATTAAATTCCCTACTTGCTTAATGTTTCGCAGTTACTTGTTACTCGAGTTATTGCTTTATATTGTGTCTTTGCTCGCATGCTTGCATGTTTTTCCCTTGGCCTCACTGAGCGTTAGCTCACCCCAATTTGTTTTCCTTAACAGGTTTGGAAGTGGAAGTTCTGAGGCTTAATTAGTGACCCCCAAAAATAATTTTTCCCCACAGGGCTCGAGGCCAAAGAAAGCGCTTGTATTGAGTTATTAGTGCCTGAAGGGATATCTCATATATAATTTGAATTCGATTCACTTGATAAGTATTTGATGTAATTATTTGAGAACTGAGGACTTTTGTCTTATTCGGGGAATATACCCTTACTTGAGATTTGTAATGTATCTTATCTCGTTCTAAGTTTGAAAAATGTTATTTCGTCTATTCTTGAGGTTGTACCCTATGTTATTGGATGTGAGTGATGTATTTTATTTGAGGACTGTAGTGAGTCCCGACGAAAGCTGGGCAGGCGGTCCGCCAAGCCCTTTGGTTCGCCTTAGGGGGAGGTGGGGCTGTCACAATAGGTATTAAATTCATAGAACTCCATTTAACATCAAGTTTCCGTCCACCATTACACCCCCTAACCGGGCCCGAACGTCGATTAGAAAAGGCAATACTACTCGAGTATGTCAAGTAAGATCTCTCAAATAGATCATTCTTTAAAATCTATCCCATGGTTCACCAAACTTCTCGACCAAGCTCATGCTGGCTCGAGTCACAAGGTTAGCCTATGAGTTTGGGCGTCCCTCACAATTATAAGTATAAGTCGATGAGATTCACTCCAATCGACATCGATTCAACACAAATATAATTATAAGTCGATGAGATTCATTCCAATCGACATTTAGTCAAACACAAGTATAATTTTACAAGTCGATGAGATTCACTCCAATCGACATCGATTCAACACAGTTATAATTTTCACTTCACACAATTCAATTATAAATTCACTTAAAAGAGAACGAGTGCGATAAGTACACGCTCATCTCAATAATTTCAAAATACTCAATTAATAACAATTCAGCATATAGCAACAATTCATGCACTTGACACTCACCAAATCAAAAGTAAGTGAGTAAATAAAGTCTTTAGTTGTCTGCTCCGAGGTTTCCTTCAATATCCGCTTGAGCGTTGAAGAAAAATGACCAACAATCACTCTCATACATTCACAACCACTTATTATTCGAGGAAGAAAGTGCATTTGCTTAGACATAGGACAATGTCTTAATAGAGAACTTTAATCCTTCAAAAATCGAGATTCAAAAGTGAGGATTTACAATCGCAAAGGAAAACTTGTATCTTCCATGAAATCGGGTGTAAAACAAACTATCAATATCAAAAGGGAGTGAAAAGTTCTTAAAAGCTCATTTCCTACGAAATCGGAAATTTTCCGCTTTACGTGACCATACTTGAAAATCAAATCTTGAGTTTGGTACGTCCAAAAATGGAAAAATTTATACCGTTGGAAATTAGATTAAAAATACTAACACTTCCCAGAAGACACTTTTCCAAGATTTCAACCAGAAGGCATTCAAATTTCGGCTCAAAATTTCAGTTTCAAGAAGACAGGACAGAACCAGTATTGGTTTTTCAACAATGTTTGGAAATTTGGCAAAATTCACAGGAAGTGAATCAGTCTTTGAAATTTATAACACAATAGGAGTTCTAAATCAAGTTTCAAACACAACAAGGAGAATTAAATTGGGAGTTTTGAGCAACAAGATATAACAGTTTAAAGTCGACTGATTTTTGAAACCTGATCGGTGGATTTCCAGATTGAAGAGCAATATTTGGGGCATTGTTTGGACCCCAAAATAATATTGAAATTACACCAAATTTGGTACACTTAAACTCCATATGTGGACTACCTCTCTATCAAAATTTAGGCAGAAATTCACACGGGAAGGCAGTTAACGAAACGACCAAATTTTGGGAAATTCTTCAAAGCTAATCTGGCAACCCTATCTTTCTTACTTTTCAAAAGTTTTGTCCAACAAAATCAGCCCCAATTAGCTCCATTTTTTGAAACCAAGGTTCCAAAACATTTAATGAACAACATTTTTTGAGCTTTGTTGCAGTTTCAAAATCAAACCATATCTAACTCTATACAAATCCAAATTGAGAATAGTTTGTGGCATTGGAAACTAGGTTCAAAATGCTACAATTTATCAGAAGACATTGTTTTGAAAATCTTTTCACAAGTGGGATAAAATCGAGCCACAAGATGCAGCTTCCCAGTTTTTCTCAGACAGATAGGCAAAGCAGAACAGTCTACTTTGCCGACTCACCACGATTTGCTCAAAATGAACTAGCAGGGGATTCTTATACTGTTTGAAAGTGCTGAATGTCTAGTTTTGAATGCCGTAAATGACACTCAATTTTGATGTTTGCACAAAAATTATGTTCAGACAAAATACTACTGTCCGGTTACCCTGCAAGCAATTTCTAGATTTGAAACTTTTCCCAAAATTCGAGTTTTGTACAACCATTCGACATGATTTTTGAAAGACAATTTCTACACACATAATACAACATATATCCGTCAATTTAGCAGCCAGCCAAGCAACAAAATTTCAAATTAAAAATAGAACAACATGAACAAAATTTCGGCCAGCTTGCCTTTCCCAATTTTTCCAACTTTCTCTCCACTTTCTAACATAGTCAAACTATATATCATAGAAGCAACCACAATCAAACATAAAGCCTTAAGTCAGCTACCTACAATCCACCTCAAGGTCGCTATCTTACAATTTAAAGCAAGAAATAAAGTTCCTCAAGTCCGCTAGCCTATAAATACGATTAGGGTTTCAAACCTATGAAACTAACCATCTATCTTCTTAAAATTTGAAAGATTAGGAGGTGAAGAAAGATTACCTTTTCAAGTTATGAACCCTAGTTGGAAGTGAGTGTTTCTACCAAATTTTCACCAAGAAAACTCCACAAGTCTTCACCTTTCTCCAAGATGGAATGAAATCTCAAGGAACTATGAAGTTGGATTGTGATTTGCAAGTGAGATTGAAGCTAGGAGATGAGGTTTCTTTCTTCCTTTTTCTTTTCTTCTTGGTCGGCCGAATGAAGGAGAGAGAGAATGAGGGTTTTGTGGTTTAGTTTCTTGGAGGGAAAGAATGAAAAAGGTAGCCATAAAGTATACACAAAAGTCAACCCTTAATAGTGCGCAATTGTGTCGTGCACAACCACTTTCTCTCTTGTTTGATATACTTATACACTAAACCTCCAAGGTACTTCCTCTAACATTTTAATTACTCATACTTAGGAATCTAATACTAATTCCTCAATTCACCAATTAATCGGACCAGCTCGACTTACGAGAAACTTTCGACACGAACGCGATAAAAGTTTAATTTTAACTAACTCACATCTAATCCCTCAATTGACTTTTCTTAGTCTACTATTGATCATTCTTAATTCTCCAAGATTATGTACTCTTAGATCGAATATTGCCTCGAAAAATGTGTCTTCACTATTCCTTACCAAATGAGTCACAGAAAATAAATTTTGCTAACGGGACGTTTTAAAAATATAAGCGAGACATTGTTACATGAAAATGGATTTAAAATGGTTGAAATAAATTATTCGGAGAAAATGGGTGAATAAATAATTAAATCAGCCAGTAAAATAGAATTAAAAGTAAGTAAAATTCAAGTCCTCACAATTTGAATATCGTGGACTCGATATTTGAATTAATCTAATAATCTACTACCATATTAATAAATTAAATTCGTAATTGTTTGATTAGTTGATATTAGTAGTAACTAGCCTGATTAGTCCCATGTTAGGGAAACGTGTCTAATTTGAACAAACCCACATAACGTGTTTGTTGGCTAGGATTGGATTTTTCTAATTCTTAATACAATCAAGGAATTAAATCTTACAATCGTACCTAGAGTTATTTCTTGGTTAGGAAAATAGTTAATGATCGTACCTTGACTATCAATAAAGTAACGAAAAGTTGGTTGTCAGAACTTGTTGATGGTTATAACCAATCTATTAATGAATAATTGAATTATTCTTGCATCAATGATCAGTTATGTGGATCATGTCTGAAAAGTTGCACCTTTGACTAGAGTCATATTTATTATTGAATTAATTCATAGTTATTTTCATTGATTTGAGTATCTAGTAGCATCTTGTAGTATGAAGTAGAATACAGTAAAAATAGAAGTAGAGTAGTTTTAGTTCTACTTTCATATTGAGAGTTTTTTTCTTAATTAAAAAGTTTTGAAAAGAAAGTGAGAGCACTCTTGTACCAAGTTTATTTGAGAGATCAACTTGTGAAAGAATTCAAAGATTCAACCTTTAAGATATTGAATAAGAATTCTATTTCCTAAACTTTGTCTCTTGTTCTTATATGTCATGCTTCGTTCTAAGTTTGTTTCATGCTTAGATGTTCTTAATGCCCCACTAAACTTTTTATATTCTAGGGTGAAGATGAACTTGTTGTAGTTTTGATTTGAAGTAGTTAGGGAATGATTATGCTTTATTATAATTTGTTAGTTTGATAACTTGTGCATATACTTTATAGTTGTTTGGCCATCAATAATGAATGATTTGATAATTGTTGAGGAATGAAAGTTGCCTTCAAATAGATTTAAGTTCTTAAACACCTAGTATTATCTTCACAAAATTAGTGAATAATGGTTGGTTGAATTTATGCAATAATTTCATTGAGTTTATTTAACTTGTTTCTTACCTTTCTCTATGAAAATATGTAAAGGATGTTAAGGAGTTAATGTTCATTGGCAAAAGTGATGACATATATTTAAAAGTCATTCCTTGACAATTCACGGAAACATAAAGCATAATCACCTTAATTAATTTCTAATCTTGACATAACAAGGAATTCTAATCTCTAAAACTTCTTACTTAATTTTTAAGCAATTCTAATCTAACTTTTTCTTTACTTTCTTACAACAAGGAATTCCAATCTCTAAAACTTCTTACTTAATTTTTAAGCAATTCTAATCTAACTTTTTCTTTACTTTCTTGGAACATACCGCCTATATGGTTGGTTTTACCACCTAATGACCGGTTTTACATTTATTACTTATGTCATATGGCTAGTTGTACCATCTAAGTTAACATCTTTCATGGCCAGTTTACTGCTTAGTTAACTTTCTTGGCTTTTACTTCCTTACACTTTTGTTATCTAGATAATAAAGCAAGTAATTAAATTCAAGTGATATTCGAAATCCCTGTGGGATCGACAACTATTTTCCCTATACTTATAAAACGAACCGTGCATTTGTGAAAATAGGATAATAAAGTTTTAAAATTTATAGTAAAACTTGTTTGTGTGCAGCTTGCTTTTTGGAATTTCAAAAAAAGCTTGATTGGTTAATAAATGAATCGAGATTGAATATAAATTAGACTCATTTAATAATTAAACTGAATATGAACCTATTCACCAACTGTTTGAATAGTTCATGAACAAATATATAATTATAAAAATAAATAATACAACTATAAATATATTTAATATTATATATATTGTATTTTCTCAAAAAATAAAATTTAGTATTATTTACTTTTCAAAAAAGAAACGAAATTAAACTTAACCTAAATCATGTATTATTTTTTAAAAAAATATTATTTCCAAACTCAAATTGAACTCGAACTCTAATTCAGCTTGTTTAGTTTAATGTGCCGAGTTTGAATTCGAACTTGAATATTTGTATAAATGAATGAATCAAATTCGAGTAAGATTTACAGTTGGTTTAGTATTCGATTGAGGGTCTGTTTGTTTGGGTGGAAAATGTTTTTCGGAAAACATTTTTTGTCACAGCCCCACCTTTCCCTAAGGCGAACCAAAGGGGTTAGCGGACTGCCTGCCCAACTCTCGCCAGGACTAACGGTGAAGTTTAGAACGATCTAATACGTTCCGGGACATACAAACGCGCGTAAACAAGGCAAAATAAAAAAAATAAAAAAAAATGAAACCGGAGCCGGTCATGAATAATAACCGACACGTCAAAATCCCACCAAGCATCCATCAACATTTATATATTGAAATTAAGCATATACAATCCAAAGTGGTATACAAAAGTTATTCAAAAGTTGATACATGTCCGGTTTGCCAAATCAAAAGAGAAAACGGACCCCAAAAGTACATTTAGGGTTTCAATCAAGGAACTATACAAAAGATATGTCCAACTAGCTCAATTCGGCAACCAACTAGCAAATCCAGTCCAAAAGTATTTATTTTCCTGTAAGGAAAACAAAAGGGAATAGAGTGAGCTTACGCCCAGTGAGATAATACCACTCAAGCAGCAAATTTCACATAAGCATAAAGCTTTTCATTCCAATTCATCAAAAGTAAGCAAAGGCACACATCAAATGTGCTGATAAAAGGATACGGCGGCTCTCAAGAGCCCTTTTCCCCGTTTGCATTCTTGATCGGACCTCATTGACCCTCCGTCAATGTTTAAGAGTAACCAACCGTAGGCTCCACTTTATTTCCATCCCTTCCACCCAACATACCCCTACCGGATCCGAACTCCAAACAGTAGAAATTTGGTAATACTCGAGTATACCGGAATCAAGAGTCTCACTACTACAAAATTCCATATAACAGTCCCCATAGCTCGTCAATTTTCACGACCAAACCCTCGCCGGCTCGATTCAATCGACTACCAATGGGGTTGAACTCAGTCGTATCAGTAATGGTCGTTGGATACTCGTTCAAGCGACACCAAATTCATGAACCAATTTAGTATTTCATGTATCATTCAATCATTTCAGTAAAACAGTAGACAATCATATGAGATACCAAATGGGTGAGGGCGATCAAGTACACCCACACTTAATCAAGTTCAATGGAGCAAATAAGCCTTCAAGGCATCAAGTTCACATATACCAAAGCTACATTGTAAACAACAAGTGAGTGGTACACTCACCAAGCAAGCAAATGATATTTCATAAACCACCGCCCAAAGAGCGTCTTGGACCACCGTCAAGTCCTAAAACATTTAAATAAGCACAATAAGACTCGATTACCGGTCATAAACCAAATCCAAATACCACCAAATAGGGTTCCATAAGAATGTATAAGCACTAGAGTAAACCAGAAAAATCCGGAAATGGAATTAAGCTTTAACCCAAAAAAACAGTTTTTGACATCATTTTGTGGTTTTGGCACCATTGGCACTACGATTATCAGATGGAGGTGTAAGATACACCGTTTCGAAGCTAAGAGATAGGGATACAAAGTTGTAGAAGGCTACTCTGTACAGTTTTGAGTGTAACCAGGTCAAAAATGCAATATACTACACCAGAACCGCAAAACAGGTTCACAAACCGCATTCTGGTTCAAACATCATAAGTCAGGCTACCTAAGTCCAAATCAGGTGATTCCAAAGCCATCCAAAAGCTAAGATACAAGGATACAATTCATCAGAAGACATCAACAACCAAATCAGAAGCATTCCCACTCAAATTAACCAATCACAGATGCAATTATCAAATTCGGGTAGAAACAGGGCAGCAGGGGTAATTCAGTCGTTTCACAAGCTACATTGCTCCAATTGACCTGAAATTTTGCAGGCATCTCTAAAATATCATTTCCTACAACTTTCATGTTTTAACCCAAGGCCAATTCGGCCTCTAACTATGAGGTACTGTGCCAGGCAGAATGTAAATTAACCCTAATTTTCCAAATTTCTTTCCAAAGCAGAAATTTCTTGTAATTAACCACCATTTACACCTCCTAACTTCATTCTAGATCATTTCCCCTCTTCATACAAAGCCACAACATATGAATCATATTAAATCAGAAAAATCATCAATAATTATAAAACTTCACCAAATGCAACCAAAATCAAGATATAATCCACAAAATTCTCTCTTAGGCTACCACAATTCATGAATTAAACATCATTAGATGGAGGAGAGGGGTTCCTTCACTACTCATCTTAGTAATACAAGAGAAAGAGCAACTAGTCACCTTAGCTTTCCAAACAACTTCACCAAACACCTCACAAACACTAAGTGGAGAGGTTTTATGGAGCAAACCCAAAATTAACCGGTGGAAATTGAAGATTGAAGCAAGATTATGAAGTAGGAAGTTGGAGGATTTTTTTCTTTCTTTGAGCAAGAGGTTCGGCCAAGAGAGGTAAGAAATAAAGATGATTTTTGGCCAATTTTAATTAAATGGTAAAGTTATGAATAGTAGTCAAACTTAAGAATTAATCTTATGGTGACACTTGTCACCCTATTTAATGCATCTCTATCTCTTTGTTCCTCCCACACCAATCCACTTGGTAACCTCTAATTATCTCTTAACACCCGATAAATTAAATCCAGTATCCAAAACTTAATCTAACTGGCCGCATTTTTCCGAACTTTTCGCCCTAGTGGGTCCCACGTCCGGTATACGCTCTTAATTTCTCAAAATCTAACCGATACTAGAAAAATCATCTAAAAACTAAATTTACTCATAAAAATTATCGGGAAAAATTTTCCTAATAAAGAAAATGCAGAAAACATGCCATTAACGAGAAAAACCCTAGAAAATGGAAAAAATTACGGGTTCTCACATTTTTCACATTTTTTGTTGTTTGATTGTCAATTAATTTGGGAAAATGATTTTCGATGGAAAAGAACTTACACCGCGAGAGAAGGAAAATAATTTCCTTATCTATCATTCTGAAGTTATTTTGCTTTCACACAGCTTTCACAGCTTTGGGGCTGGGTGATATGGTGTCAATGTTTTACCGGTCTGTTGAAGTAGAGGAATGCAGTGTCTTTGCAGCTCTTATCACATGTCAAACATTATGATCTCTTGGCAGTAGGCAGGATTCAGGAAATTCCCAAAATTTATCCACCACTGCAGCTGCAAAAGTACATACAACAGAAGCCCATATGAGGACAGCAGCAAAGTAGTTTACAGCATTTGATTATTTTGCAAAGGCATGAAAAAAGAACTTCACAATAAAAACTAACAATATTTAAATCCGGAATGAAATGGTGTCCTCACTCGTTGAAATTAAACCGAGGGGAAAAGTGAAAGGAGAAAAAACTTAAAAGAAAAGCAGAAACAGCGTATAAAGTTGACATGAGTTTTCTAATATCTTCTGATTAGCGGATCAGGTCATAAGCCGCTTTGACAATTGGTATTTAAAGGCCAATGAATAAAAGGTACTCAATAGTTGCTATCTATCCCCAAAAAAAAAAAAGGATTTGCGCTAGAGCACAGTAATTGTTAAAAAGTCGTAGCAGCAGTAATTTTCTATACCAATAAAGAATAGTGTTTAGTTAGGTTTTCTTGACTTTTAACTCTTTTTTCCCAACTCCAATGCAATAATGAAAAAAGAACCAAAAAAATGTGTTTTATTTAGTTCATTTTACGAAAGATGTTACCTCTAGTGCAGAGGTTATTTAATTTTTTCTAGGATCACTGATTTGAGACAACAAAAAAATGTTGTGGCATCCAATTTGATAAAAGAGATTCTTCTCCCCTTAATGATTTTTTTAAAAGGAAGATAAAAAGTCAATTAATTAGTATCATTAATAATTCCATTTAAGAATTCATGGTGTAATATGAATAAATATTTTATAAAAATGATAATATGATTATAATGGATAGACACTAAAAATAACTTGCAATAAAATGAATGTTTTGAAAGTAGAAAAACATTTGCAACATATCAACAAATATATTAGAAAACATTTTCACAAACAAACCAAACACCGGAAAATGATGAGAAAACAAATTTGGAAAATATTTTCACTAAATAACCAAACACTAGAAAATTATGGGGAAGGAAGTGATTTTCCAGGAAAATGACTTCTATGAGAAAATATTTTCAGTCCAACCAAATGGACTCTGAGTTTGAACCCTTTTCATGTAATATACAAATACAGCCTAAGCACCAAGTACTCAACTCGATTTAGCTTGTTAAAAGCTATACATCCGACTCTTAGGATTTTTTATCATCACAATCATGTTGAAATATCTTCTACTGTTCCTCCTCAAACAATTAGAGATTCTCCTGACATCACTAGTCTATTTCCAATCTTGAGTATAACTTCTGGTATTATCTTGATTGCCTAATTTTTAGTATAACACAAATTTCATTGCTCAAGATCAAAGACAAGAAAACTTGTACAAATATTAATATAATTAATTAAAGAATAAAAAGGGTTAAAATCTCTGAAATTTCTTAAATCAAGGAAAATAATCCTCTAATTCTTCTCTTTAATAACCGATGAGCCAAAAGGCTTATTCTTCAATTAAAAGGATGTTTCCTATAGTGTTAGCATAGGAAATGATTGCTTTGACACCATCACTTCAAACACTTGAATCTATAACCTTCAAACATCAATATGAATTTGAATATAATCCAAGGACTAAGATTTTGGTGACTTGAATGTCCATTAGCTTAGATAGGAGACCCTTATTTATACCCAAAATATATAGGCTTAATCTTCAAAAAAATCCTTCAAAATCTCCCTGCAATTTGGGACACTTGTAGGTCAAAAAACTCATTTGATGTAGACTCTAAATAATAAGTTGGCCCAAGTAGAAAACCATGAGTTAATAAATTAATTAATCCACTTTAATTTAAATGGAACTTCAACCTTCACTTTAAGACCCATGTGGTACTGGCCCAACTTATCAATCCAAAATATTAGTGGACTTGACATAATTTAACTTAATTTCATCATGACTAATTTATTTTTATCTTGACTAAATAGATAAAATAAAAATTTCATTGTCTACACTCAGTTGTAAAATACCACTGTCACTCCAATCATTTTCTCCAAATCCTAATTCGTCGACTGTTAGTTAGATTCCCTTCATATCACCAAATCCTACACAAATGAATATAAAACGTCGGAATTGTCCTATATTTGAGCATGCTGCTTTAGATTGCTAGAACGTCTTAAGTATACTTTATGTCCCTTCAAATATTGGTCATAATTTTTCTATCCTTTTTTTTTCAATAACACTTATAAGACATGTTAGAACGTCTTAATTATGCTTTATGTCCCTTCAAATATTGGTCATAATTTTTCTATCCTTTTTTTTCAAGGAAAAAATGGACTTTTCGTCCCTAGTGTTTGGAGTGTTGGACAATTTCATTCCTAACGTTTCAGTCAAAACACATTTCATCCTCATAGTTTCATAATTTCCACCAATTTCATCGTTAAAGTTTCATGCAAATACATTTTATCCTCATAATTTCATAAATTTGACCAATTGAAGACAATTGAATGATTGTTAATCAATTTGGACAAAATACCATCAAATGACTACCATGTCCTGTTAATAATTGTAATGTTGATACTTAATTTGATCATTGATTAAATTATATAAATAATAATAATAATGAGTGTGTTCGATTAAGAGATTATTTTTTCAATTTTATGATATGATGTATGCAAGATAAAAAAATAGATTGGATGATAGATAGACAATTTGAAAAACATGTATATGATGCAACAAAACAAAATTTTACAAATAAATGACAATCTAAACAATTCTTTCGTTCACATTAATATTTTTCTCCAATTGATTGCAATGGGATTGTTTGAAAATTTTCTCCAATTGGCTATAATGGGGTTGTTTCTTCTCCCCGACTTCGTTTCCTCTTTGATCTTTTTGTTCAATTTGTAATTAAAAAGAGAGTAATGGTGGCTAAAACTTTCTTATTTTTTAAATAAGAATGTTAATTAAAAATAATTTTTGAGGTTTTTGTTCATCTAATTTTTTTGTATTTTATTAACATGCATGTTATGGTCAAGTGATGATATTCCATTCAAAATTGCTTGACAATCCTTCAATTGTCCTCAATTAGTCAAATTTATGAAACTATGAGAATGAAATGTGTTTGCATGAAACTTTAGGGACGAAATTGGTCAAAATTATAAAATTATGAGGATAAATATGTTTTGATTGAAACTTTTGGAATGAAATTGTCCAACAGTCCAAACAATGGGGATGAAAAATGCATTTTTGCCTTTTTTTTCAATAACAAAAATGTTAGTCCAAAAATGTTAGTCATTATGACTCTTGGAAACGGGGCATCACAAGTTCCATTCCGCATAATTCAATTGAATTCCTCGTCTAATTCTATATTAGTAATTTTTGAAGAATATATTTTTCCTACTTCGGAATTTAGGGAGATCAATGAATTCAATATTTGAAAAGTGTTCAGTGTGATGAATATTTGATAGAGTATAATAAATCATATATGTAATAGAATATAGTCTATTTCCGTTGAAAAAGAAATCCTTTCTTTTGAAATCTTGTATTAGGGAAAGTGTTTTATCAAAATCTTAAAAATACCCCAAGCAAGGATTTCGTACATATGGAAGAAATTTAGCATTTTCTTCAATTATGACTTAATATGCAGAAAAGACCCTTGAAGCAACAATGAATTATTTGAATTGGAAAATACGCCTACTCGAAAGTAGTCAAATAAAATCCAGCAACAAAACTATCAAACTTTGTGCAGCATGAAAAAACACAAAAATAACACGTGTCCAATTTGTACCAAAAAAGAAGACAAGGACACAACATCAAGTAGTTAAAGCATGGAATAAGACATAAGCACTTACGTCACTCCCGGAACCCAAAATATTTTACTCAAGTCCGTGGGATTGAAGCCAGTTGAAATCCGTGAAAATATCGATTCAAATCCGGCGTTGAAGTCCGCCAAACATCTATATAAATAGGTAGATGCCATATGAAGAAGGCAACTAAAGGAATCAAGATTTTAACTTTGGCAACTCAACTTCACTGATTGTCTTGAAAATTTTCTCTCATATTTAGTAAACATAGAGAGAGAGAGAGATAGAGAGAGAGAGAGAGTAATTTGCTAAACCTATATCTTGTACTAAACTTTCTTCATTAATAAAAGAAACAAGTTTCTTCACACCATCCCATATTTACATCTGAGGACACTTAGGTAGAAAATGAAACTTAGTTATATTGCAAGACTCTGAAGCAGCCCTTAAAGGAAATCACCTTGGTGGTTGGAGGCTACAACGCCCAAGTAAGAAATCCTTGGGGAGGTAGCTGGAGTTTTGTGAGTCAAAAATCAGATTTAAGGTGTAGAAGCGTGTTGGACCCCTTTCTTTTGTTAATAAGAAATTGTTAGTCTTGATATGGTTTGTACTCTATTCTCTTAAAAAAAATTATGGAAAATATTTCAAACATGTTTAGTACTTTATCAATAAATGTTACACATCCTAAATACACTTTAGAAATGAAAATATTTTTTACATCAAGAATGATAAATATGAATATCTTACTAGCCAACCCAAGCTTAAATTTTAACTTAAATTTGGACACCGAAATGGTATCAGAGCCCATAAATGATCCCATAATTCCCAAAAATTGTGAGGACTCGAAAATTTTCTTATTTTTTATCGAATATTATTGATTTATTTAAATATTTATTCACCTGTTTTCTCCAAATAATTTATTTCAACTATTTTAAGTCCATTCATATGGAACAATGTCTTCCTTATGTTTTTAAAACGTTCTGTTAGCAAATTTAATTTTCGAAGGTTCGTTTAAGTGAGAAATAATGAGTACATGTGTTTCGAGGTGATATTCTATTTGAGAGTGTAATTGTCTAGCGGAAATTAAGAATGATCAATAATAGATTAAGAAAAGTTAATTGAGGAATTAAAGGTGAATGAGTTCTAATTAAGTGCATACCGCTCGCGCGTCGATAGTTTTCCAAAAGACGCGTTACTGCAAATTTATTGGAGATTTAAAAAAGTACTACTAGACTCATGTGAGGACCCACAAATTTACTTATTTTAAACTCCTATTACTGGTTTATTTAAATATTTAATTGGCCGTTTGCTCCGAATATTTTATTCCAACATTTTTAGACCCAATTACATGGAACTATGGCTTACATGTATTTTTAAAATGACTTGTTACAAAAATTAATTTTTGGGAAGCTCGTTTAGTGAGAATAGTGAATTCACGTTTGGAGGTAATAATCGATTCGAGGGTACAATGAGCTTGGAAATTGAAGACTTATACATTAGTCTTAAAATAGGTATTTTTATGTTTAAGTACTCAAGTAATGGTTAGTTATACTATCATTATAAGAATTCCTTAGAAATTTTGCCGTATCGCACGCGAATCGAAAGTTCACATATATCGAGCCGGAGCGGTTAATTGGAGATTTAAGGAATTTATTCTGGACTATTAAGAGTGAATAATTATAATGTTTAAGAAAGTGCATTGGAGGTTTAGTGCACAAGTGAAACAAACCCGAGAGGAAACGAGCCCAAAACGCGCGCGATCGCGCACTATTCTTAGTTGACTTTTGGAGTAGTTTGGGCCACAAATTTTTAAGCTTCTCAAGGAAGCCTCAACCATCAGCCAACAACCATCCATTTTCTCTCTAAGCAGCCATGCAACACCAAGGGAAGAAGACCAATGAAATTTCTTCATCTCATCACCCAAACTTGCACCAAATCACCTCAAATTCCTACCACACCTTGCAAATAACTTGGAGATCATCTTGGGCTAGGAGAAGGGCTTCATTCTCATGGTTTTCTTGAGCTCAAAGGGACCAAAAATTTCTGGTTTAAGATCATCTAGGAGGTAATGATCATCTAACCCTTAGATCTTAGCTTTTGTAAGTTGATTTGCACTTGGAAGCTTATAGATTCATGTGGGTACCTCTATATTGTTGGAAATCATGTGAGTGGGCTCTATGAAATCCCACAATGGAGTTGATGAACTGATGTGATGATGTTGGGTGTTGTTTATGTTGATTTAGTGCTTAAACAAGTGATTATAAGTTGAATGATGAAAAAAAAAACTCAAAGGAAACAAAAGGGTAGAAGGGGCCGGTTCTGCCCTGTCATTGCCATGCCCTTTGGTGCAATTTTTTTGTACTTAAATTGACTTTTTTTTGATGTAGATATGTTTTATAGGTTGTGTGGAAATTTTCCACCAAAAATCACTTGATTTCGTTGGCTAAAAGTTGAATTTTCGAAATGGTTTCATGACTGGAAAACGTGTCCAGAGTCTCTCTGGCAGGGAATTTCAACTGACTTTAACTCTTTACTCTGATGTCGAAATTGACTGCTGTTTGTGGCATTAGAAACTAGACACTTCCAGTTTTCCAAAGGTTTAAAATACATCCCCTGATTCCCTTTGAGCAAACCGTACCAGCCTTTCAAAATCACCTGTCCTGTTTCTCGGCTGTGTTAGAGAGCCTGTTATGAGCTGCGAGTTGTTCCCTGAAAATGAGCTAGTTATGAACAGAATTTCAAAATGATTTCTTCTGAGAAATTGTAGCCTTATGAATTTATTTTCCAATGCTACCAACCATTCTCAATTCCAAGTTGAATTGAGTGAGTTGTGGCCGAATTGCGGAACTGTCTTAGTGATGGAAAACCCTCTTTTGGCTAGTTGAATGCCTTAATTTGAATTGGAACTTGTTATTTTGAAATTCTTGTTGTTAACCACCTACCAAAAGTATCTTGGATATTTATTAGACCTTGTATTCATAATTGAACCATGTTTGAGATGATTTCATTGATCCAAAAGTTAGAAAAGGGAAAACGGAAGTACAAGGCAGATTTGCCTTGGAAATTCTTGGAATTTTAGTGGCTTTGTTAACTGACTTCCCGTACAACTTTTTATATGAAATTTGACAGAGGAATAGCCCTTATATGGTAGGGTAATACTACCAAATTTGGTGCCATTCTAAGTCCATTTCGATGCTCAACCAAAGTCTTAAAGTTCATGTTTCAAATCTGGAAAATCTTTGTTCTATGAGGAAATTTCAGCAACTTTGAGCTGCTATATCTTGGCGCCCAAAACTCCGATTCTTGTTCTGCTTATTGTGTTTTAAACTTTGATTGTAACTTTAATTGAGTTCCAAATTTTAGAGGCTAGTTCGTATTTTGTGAATTTTACCGAATTTCCAAAATTGGCCAAAAACTAACCTCGAAACTGTCTTGGTATTCCAAAACAGCAACTTGAAGCCAAAATTTGAATGTCTTCCATTTGGAATCATAGAAAAGTGCCTTCTAGGAACTTTTAGTAATTTGGAAGTAGTTTCCAATGGTACTAAGTTTTCCAATTTTGGATTTTCAGAGAGTGAGTTATGATTTTTCAAAAAATACCCTCAAATTCGATGTTTCTTGATCAATTTAGAAAATTTTCACACGGGAAAGTTTTCAAAGAATCCGGCCGTATATCCGGCCAGTTCTTGGCTGGATAGTTGGCTGGATTGGTAGCGAAAGTTGAAAAATTTTGGATCCCTCTCTGCCTTGAATTCGGTAGACAATCCGGCCGGATTGTGACGTGACTCTTCTGAGCCCATCTTCGATCGCTCGTTTGAAAATTGATTTGTACGATTTCATACTTACTTGTTTCCGTCCAATGATTTTAAAGACGAAAATCAGATTTTTCTTATGTTTTTAAACCCCACTTTTGAGTCTCGATTTATGAGTAATTAAAGCTCATTTTCATGATATTTTTCTAGATTGTACAGGTGTGCAATCTTCCGTGATAATTGGGGTTTCTAAGTGGTAATTCATTATTAATTGCTCAGGCACTCAAGAGGACCTTCAAGAGGATCCCACGGTGGACGCCTGAACCTTCAAATATGCTTTACTTCTTGAATTACTTGGTGAGTGTCAAGTGTATGTGAACTTGATACGTGCTTAATTGCTATTAGTAATTGGAGATTTTGAAAATGCTGAGTCGAGTGTGTACTTTATCGCACTCGTTCTCATTTAAGTGAAGTGTACTTGAATTACTTGACATGAAATGCTTGAAGTGACTTGTTAAATGAATTAAATGAAGTTTTATGTGACTATTTATGTTATGGCTGCATAAGTCGATTGGAGTGAATCTCTTCGACTCTTAAGTGTAAGCGCGGGGGACGCCCAATTTTCACTGGCTAACCTTGGACTCGAGCCGGCATGGGTTTGGTCGGGCTTCTTGGTGAATCATGAGAAAATATAAGCTTGACCTATTGAGAGGTCTTGCTTGGCATACTCAAGCAGTATCGCCTCAAACAAGCGACAAACGGGCCCGGTATAGGGATATGTAACGGTGAACGGGGACATGATAAGTGAAGTTCTACGGACTATAACCTACCCGATTGACGGAGTGTCAATTCGTGGAGGTTCTTGATCGTGCAAGTGAAAAATAGCTCCTGAGAACTCCTATATCCTTGAATTGTTTCTGTTTACTTTTCTAGCTCGAATTGTTATTTAATTGAATATTATTGTTTTACTCGTCAATTGGGATTGTTACTTGAACAACGTGCATGCATGTGTGTTTTCTTGGCCTCACGAGCGATTACTCACACCGTAGATTTGTTTTCCTTAACAGGAATGGTCTTGGAGTGAAATTCGGAGAAATCCCTTTTGATGTACTTTTGTATTAGGGTTTCAAAGGTAAATGACTAGATATTTCGGCTGTTGTATATTTTGGGAATTGGTGCATCTTTTGGAAACCTGATGTAAGAATTGGATAGCTGATGTATTTCGAACTCGTGTTGTAAGACTTGGATATTCGATTATGGAAGTGACTTTTCCTTATTTGGCTTGTATTAATCGCTATGTATCATTAAACGTGAATTGAATTGTCTTGAGTCCTGGCGAGAGATAGGCAGGCGTCCCGCGGATATCCTTTGATTCGCCTTAGGGAGAAGTGGGGGCGTCACAAAAATAATCTACATATTCCCTTAAATAATATAGATGATTATATTTCTGATGAAGAATTTGATGCAAACCCAGTACCTATTAGATATTTTAATAATGGAATAGAATTTGATGATTTTAATTGGCACTATCCATCTCCTTAAAATGGAAGAATGTCAAATATGTGATTTTATGATATTTCTTATTAGAGAACATGCATATCAGCAACATCAATTAGATGAAAGGATTTCATATTCTAGACACTAAATTTTTGTCAAATTTTAATGTTTCTTGATTTTTTCTATTTAATGAATTATTTATTTTCTTGCATTTTAATGTGTATTTTTCTTATTTTTGCAGGTTTGTTTTAGGAAAAAGGAAAAAAAAAATCAACAACAAAAACAAAAATAATGGAGAAAGAGAAAATCAAAAAAATCAAATAATCATCATAATCATTTTGTTTCACCAAAACCACTATTAACCCATTTTACACTCCATGTTCCTATTTACCTTTCTTGTCATTTGGTGAAGACCATCATTTTTGGCCATCTCGGCTCTCTCTTATCTCTCAACTCAACAGACAAGCCAAAAAAAAAAAAAAAAAACACCCACTCTTACTCCTCACTCTCTCCCTCTGTCGGACTTGGGCAGCGGAAAGAAATAGAAAAGAAGAAAAAAATTTTCCTCCCTCAATCTCCAACTATCTCTCGGCCTGTCCCTCAACAAACGAAAGCCACATACAAAAAAGTGGAAGCTTGGGAGCTTGCTGCTAGTGCCATTACCACCACCACTGCCATAATAATCTCCATTGTAAAACCATTGTAAGTCTCTCCTTTTATTTTTTGTTTTGATTCCAACGAGATAGCTCCGGGAAATTTGGCAAACATTTAGTTGATCCTTATTTTAATGCAAACTGGTTCGATTTTTTTCCTCCTTTTCTTCGGCTTTGATGATCAATAATCTTATGGGTTTTGTGAAATAAATTGGTTGCTAGTGTTGTTGTATTTTTTTCGGAATAAGCCATGAACAAAATTAAGAAAAAAGAAAAGGGCCTATGAATGCATGTCAAGTGTTTGTAAAAAAGCCAAAATGAAAAATAAATCAAATTAGTGAATCTTTTATGCTTATTTTTTGTCAACAATAGATGACCTGATGCTAGTAAAGGTCCGAAAATGTTTGGTTATCCAAAATTTTGGATTTTTGAGCCTTAAAAGCATTAGAATATTTTTCTTCATTTAGAGGCTGTATTGCTTTATTTTAGCCTTTTTATGTTGTTTTCTTGTCAAACTAAAATCATATTTGTATTATAGGAGTTGTAAGGAGTGTTATAGTATAAATTTTATAATTTTTAGTGGTGATTATAGTGTCTTAAAAAAATGAAAAACTGAACTGTCTTTTGACATTTTGGACACCTTCGGGTCATTTTTTGTAAAAACTAACTCCGGAAATAGAATCTACGTGAAAAATCGAGTAGGGGTATATTTTGAGAAATTTTGGCCACCGAAAAATTCGCCGGTGGCCGGCGGCTGCGCCACCGTCAGCCGCCATGGCCACCAGCTGAAACTTCTTCAACTGGCCGAAGAAGAAGAAAAAGAAACGGATGGGAAATGGAGGAAGAAGAAAGAAAAGAGAAAAAGTAAAAGAAAAGAAAGGGAAGAAAAGAAAAAAGGGAAAATGGGTTGGGCTAATTTTCTTTTTCTTTTGTGGGCTTGTTTCTTATTTGTGGTTCGGCTAGAAGGTTAGAGCCATGCTTTATTTTGGTTGGGTTTTAGTAATAAAGGACGGGCTGGCGTGTGTGTTTTGTCTTGGACTTTCTGCTGGGCTTGGGTAATGTTCGACCCAAAGAAATAAATGATGGCCCGATGGCCTTTTTCTTGCCCAAATCAGAAACTGAAATTTGCATTTTAGCCCCTGATCTTTGGAGTAGTTTTATTGCGGCCCAGAATATTTTAAATTTATTTCAATTAGGTGCTTAAATTAATTGCACTTTGGTCCCTAAACTTCATCTTTCATTTAATTTTGGCCCCTGAACTTTGGAAAATTTATATTTTTGACCCTAAAAGTTTTTCATTTTTTGCAATTCAGTTCCTAGTGAATTTTGACTCTTTTTATTATGATTGTTTCTTTTCCTTAATAGCTAATTGTGTTACTTTTGAATATATTTAATTTGTAATTTTTAGATGTTCTTAAGTTTCTTTATATATGACATATTAATGTGAATTTAGTATTTTTATCATTATTATTATTTTCAATTAAATTGGTGCCATGATTCTTTTGTTCATTTTGAGTATAAATAGGGCAATTTCACTTCCATTTAGTCATCACTTCAAAAAGGAGGTACCTCTATTATTATTTAAATGTCAATTACGTGCTCTTATGTGCTCCTACGAGCCCTTATGTGTCTATATATTTTATATGTTTTGTTATTTATTTGATTCAAATGTTTATTCCAATTTTCTTATGATTGTTTAGTTAATTTTTTTTATTACTTGAGAGGTGTTTAAATACTTCAAGATGTAATAGATAGGTAATATATTTACAAAAATTGTAATTAGATAGATCAATGTAATAGATAGGATAGATAGGTTTATTTTATCATACTTTTTCCATTTTATATTGTAGTTAGATTCCCCACTGTAATAGATAGGTCTTTGCGTGTTTATATAGCTTATGTGTTATGTGCTTTATCCGCTTTTCTTAGGATTTTTGCATCTAGATATTATGCTTACATGTTATGTGTTACGTGCTCTTATGTGTTTATTTGTTTTAATTTATGCCTTATTTGTCTTACTATGTATTATTAATGCATGACATCACCACACTAGTCCAACACTAGTTGTGGCTTCTCCCTCCGTTTATTTGCTAGTCCAACGCTAGCAAGAATTTTTAGAAATGGGTTACTCCAATGCTAGACCCGTAGATCGTTTGTACGTTAGATTCATTTTTGTGTGATATTCATTACATTTTCATGCATATTTTCATTTTTAGGATCTTTTCTCATTTGTATGATATTTCATATTATATTATCCCCTATCCTCTATATGTGTTAATCATATCATTTAGAATTGTATCTCATTTAAGAAATTGTAGAATAAATTGGTTCATTTGCTTGTTCATATTAGGAGAATTATTCTTTGAACATGGATATGGGTGATTATAATTTTTTAGTTTAAATACCCATTAATCCCTGTATAAGAAAGTTATGTCATGAGTTTTTGTTTCTCGTACCCATTATGTTGCATTCCTATTCTTTGGCCATCTATATTTAGATATATAATTTAAGTTTTTTTTTCTTTTCTTTGAATTTCATTCATGCATGCTTGTGACCCATTCAAGAAATTATTTTGGCTTTCGCAATCAATGCGATTGGTATCAATTAAACCCTTCATTGTATATTTTGTCTCTTTCGATATTTTATAAATTTAGATTTGCATTCATATAGGAAACATCCAAATGTGATAAAATTAAGGGTTAGATTAGGAAAATTTTGACTAAACCTCGCAACTAATTTAGACTAGGTTGAAAGGGTACCTTAGATTTGAGTTAATCGAATCTTTGCCTTCCCTTTCTTCAATCGTGACTCCCGAACCCATTTTTTCTTGTTTTTCAAAGATTTGGAGTTGTCCAAAAGGGTTTTATTTTATTTTATTTTTGTCAAAAATATTTTGGGTGATTTAATATACCAAAACTCAATACTAAGTGGCGACTCCTTTTTTTTCTTCAAAACCCTTTTTAGACTAAATTTTGGACCCAAACTGTCGCATTTTTTTAAAGTCCCATTCTAGGTCCTTTTCACTTCTTTTTAAATAAAATCACATCTTTTATAATGCTTTTATTTTTCCATCACGAAAAATGGGGTACGACAACTTGGCGATTCCATTGGGGACACTAGAGAGTCCAAGCGCTTGGTTTAGTTGTCTTTTCTTTTTCTAATCCTTTCACTTATCATATTTGGATGTTTAGGTTGCATATTTCTTTTATTTTTTCTTTTTCCTCATTTTTAGGATTATTACATTTTACACACGTGATCCAATGATTTGTTTATTTATTTTCATTTATTTTTGTTTATATATTTGTATCGCGATTGCATCTTGGGTGGAGGGAAATATCACTTTAGAGCCTTTGCGCGTGTTTTAATTATAATCCCTCCTCTTAAAAGGAAACACTTCATACGTACATGCATTAATTTCACCCTATGTTTATTTTTCTCATGGGCGCCATCCCACATTTTCTTATAGGATTAGGATCGATTTTCTTAAGTATGCGGATGGTTTGCCATGCGCCCATAACGATGCCTAAGGGATCACTCAAGTTACCGACCGAAAGTCTTGGAATTAATGACCCTTCGCCTCTTGGTCTGAAGGCTTGGGAGTTTGAAATCTTATCCAGTCTAGATGCATTAGTGAGCCAAACCTCATGCATCCATATTAGAAATTAGCTAGGATAGAGTCAATCTTACCCAATTAATAACACTAGACATGAGGGGAGGGATTCCACCTCTCTTTCTTTGCTTTCTTTACTTTCCATTCTTGTATCATTTATTGTCCTAATGTGCTATGTGTTATTTGTTGAACTAACCTCTCCTTGTTTTCTCTTTTTCTGCATAGACAAACCTTAGAAATAAGAGTCCTGATGTGGTATTCGTTAAGGACAGACCGCCTTTTGTAAATAGCACGTCTAAATTTCAGTCCATCGCATGTATACATATACGCATGTCCCGACATCTAAATGGGCTGCCCTTGGATCATGTTTCAATTACCGTATCGCACATTTATTCGTTTAATAAACTGGCATCATGCATTAACCATAAAGGGAATACTGCATAGGGAATCCCATGTTAGGAATAAGCCACCTTTTGTCTTGGATATATAATCCAATGAGATTTGCAAATTTATATTTTTTGTACCATCCAAAGGAGTAGTGCACAAAGTAAGGTAGGATCTGGTTCTTTCCATGTTGATAGCATTGAAGATAAAGGACCAATTTTTGTACATTAGAATATGAGCATCTGATAATCATTTTTTGGCAATTTTGTCAAGGCTGGTAAAAATCCCTTGCATAAAGGACATTAAATTGAAGAAATTCATAAATAATTCCTTATTGTCGAGATCATAAATATATCGAGACCAAATCTTGATTTTAGAAGGTTTATAGACTAATGTATTGCAACAAATTTTGTGAGTTTTGAAACTACAAATGGGGGAGTAATCCAGTCGATTTTTGAATAAATCGTCAATTCTATCTAATCCATTTGACCAATTTATTCATTTTTAGGACAATATAATCAATTTTGAATAAATCATCAATTCCATCCAATTCATTATTATTCATTTAGTCAATTTTTTTTTAAATAAATTCTCAATTTCATCCAATCCATTTGATCAGTTTTACTCACTTTTTGGATAATCCAGTCAATTTTTGAACTAACCATTAACTTCATTCGATCCATTTAATCCGTTTATTCTCTTTTAAAGTTTCAATCTACGGTTCACCGAAAAAATTAGTCGAGACATTTCAATCCTTTCAAAATAAGTTTTTCACACTAAATTGATTTTTGATATCACTTTATGTGTCAATCAAACCAATCAATCCATTCGAACTTTGTCCTCATTTTGTTAGGACAAATTGTCTTTTGTCACTTCAATTGGTCAAATTTTTCAAAATTGTCTTTTATTCGAATCTCAATAAGTCGATCGGATTCATCAGGTATTGCATGGTGCCTACTCCAGAGGATTGCATTTTTCATGCTAGGCCAACCCTTGGTATAAAAGGGCTTCCCCATAGGACATGCATACCGATTTCATAGTTTTGCTTACTAACTCTAAGTATTTTTTTTCTTTTATTTTTTCCTCCCTCCACATTTATAAAAGATGTTTCAATAGTGTAAAAAAAATGTTTTTCCTATACCTGATAATATTTTTGGTCGGATAAATTTTAAAAATTACAAGTGTTATTTGATTTTTGAGCAGATCCTACAATGTAAAAAAAAAAAGTGAAAAATCCATCTGAAAATGCCAGTCTAAAGCATCTCAAAAATCTCTTGATTCATTGTTTCTAATACATTTTGTCTCAAAAGATAGAAAGAGAAAGTGTGTATTTATTTGAAAGTATATTTTTTAGAGATTTTTATTTTCTCATATGTATTATATTTGAGTACAAAAAAAATTTCAAACATTTGAATAATAAATTTTTTATTTCGATAATTATTGTTTTGTATATATTCATTCTTTATTTGCTTATTGGGAGATTTCATGAGAAATAAGATTAAATTGAGATTTTTCGACCACTTGTTTGAAAATTCATGAGTGTATGTTCAATTCCCAAAAATCTTTGTATATACTAAATTTGTGGTCTAAACTATTCAATGAGAGTAGTCGAAAACAAAATGGGTCACTCAAATTTGATAGTTTGTCATAAAAGATCAACTCCAACACTTTTCTTTTTCATTTTTTGTCCATTTCTATTGAACTTCCAAGGTCAGTCGTATTGGTTGACTAGTTTCAAAATGAGACAATTTTACCGTGAAAATGTCCACTGTGTCTAACCAGATTCAATCCACATCTGAGTAAAAGCAAAATTGTACATTACTTCTTATTTGTTTTGAAAATTTGGAATGATACTTTAGGCTTTCGTTTCTCTATCTATACAGATTTTATCATTTGTTTTCTCATTTGAGACTTTAAAAAATAGAATTTCGTTTCAAATAAAAACCTCAATGATCATGACCCTACATGGAAAAATTTTCAAATATCAAAAGGAAATGGATTTTTCCAACGGGCTATTCTTTACTTTGGTTGTCATAAGAAATAAGAATGACGCTTTGGCCATCGTTTCTACCATCTAAACACTTTTTATCCTTTGCATCCTTATTTGAGCCTAAATTGGTGGTTCATTTCAAATGCACTTAGGATCGCACCCCATACCAGGAAAGCAGATTTGAGAATTTTCAAAAATGGCAAAGATGCTCAAAATTTTTGAAAGGGACATCAAATAAAGAAAAAAGTGAGAGAAAAAAAAAAGAAGAGAAAAAATTACAAGTTGGGGGAATTTGACTTCAACCATTGATATTTGGTCTTCAATATCGGAAATAAAGAGGGGTCATCTATACTCCAAAATTAGAGAGTTTTCAATTCTTTCATTGACATTTGAGATCTCAATATTGGTCAAAAAAAAAAAAGAAAAAGAGAGAAGAAACAAAGAAAAATGTGAAAAAATGATGAAATGAAAAGAAAAATGCAAAGACATCCAATGCTGAATTCCCTCTAGTGATTGATAAAAAAAAAAAAAAAAGAGAGTCAAAATGGGGTCCCGGTTTTAAGTCTAAAAATGGGACAATTTTTGGAAAGGAATGCGATCTTAAGTGCGTTGTCTTTCAAATTTTATTTTTTTTAGCTATCATTGTCAAGCCACATTACAAGCTCATAAAGTCCATTGTTGACTTATCTTTCATGACAATTTGAAGTGAAAATCTTGCCTCTAAGGAACCTACCAACCACTCGTGATCATAAGGCAATAACTTGTTTCCATATATTTAGCTATCATTTCTACCCATACATTACAAGCCTATAGAGCTTATATGTTGACTGAGTTTTTTCAAGAAATAAGAGTGATAAACTATTTGCTTTTACCAAGATATGATATTGAATGGGTTAGACACAATTTGGGCACAAAAACAAGACAGATCTTGATCTATCATTTCTCCCTGAGCCACCTCAAAAGTAGGAATAATGCCCGTTTGTTCAATCCTAAAGGATGAGCTAATAAGAAAAGTGACCACTTTCTCTAAACACCGATCCCAAAATGAGGAAAAGATCTTTTGCAATTTGGTCTTATTTTGAGAGATTTATCATAGAATCTTTTATATGAGTTTGGATATGACATTGAAATTCTTCATTTGAAAAATGTAGTTTCTATTCACATTGCATGTGATTATTTTGCAACTAAAATATGCCCAAACTAGGGCAAATTTTTTTGTAATATATTTGCGAGATTTTGTCAAACAAATTCAAATTGAGGCAAAATTTTATAATACATTTGTAGGGTATGTCCAAGGTTAAGTACATATTTTTCAAATTTCGATAAGTCAATACTTTGCATGAACCTTAATTGTTATATCATTGCACAAAAAAAAAACAAAAAAAGAAGAATTTTTAAAAAATTCAAGTGCTTTGAAAAAATCCCTTTGTGCAGGTGTTTGTGGTTAAAATCGAGAAAAAGATGCAAGTCAAAAATCTTGCAAATTTGAAAGGTAATCACGAATAAAAAGGGGGCAATAATGCTACATTGCAAAGCGGAGCATAAGCTATTTATTTAGAAGGAGTACATACTTCAACAGCCAACTTGAAAAAAAAATAAAAAAAAGAGAATTTTTTCCTTCAATTTTGCAAATTTTTGCGAATGAACTTTGGGAGCATTTCACTTTGAGATTACATTTCTAAGTTAGGACAACGCCTTATCCTCTTATGCTTCGAATAGAAGTGGTAATACCTGCCAAAATTGAGATCCCATCCTTGCGCATTTTGATGAAGGCTCAGGTAGAAGAGATCAAATGGATCAAGAAGCACAAGACTTGCTGTCTCCGATGCATGAAAAAAAAGGTTGAATGTTACCTGCCATGGACAATGCTGTCAACAAAAGATGGTTCGTTGGTTATGACAAGAAAGACAAATCTCGCTTATTTGAAGTAAGGGATAAAGTTTTGAAGCGAATTCTTCTGATTCAAGAGGAGATTAAAGGAAAGTTTGATCCAACTTAGCAAGGAACATTTATTGTTCAAAAAATGCTATCCGGAGGAGCGCTTATTCTCATGGAGATGGATGAGCCAATTTTCTCTTGACCAATCAACTCAAACATGTGCAAAAAATTTTCATTTGATTATGAAAATTTTCTTCTAAATTACTGCAAGAGCTGGGGTCAAGCCTCTCAAGATCGTAAGCCCCACACTAGGGCAATTTTTTTGGTCTTTGTTTTCAAAAAAAAAAAAAAGCAAGAAAAGAGACATGCAAAAAAAAAAAGAGGAAAAACGAAGAGAAGAAAAGAGAAGCCCAATTAGAGTTAAATTGGGGCAAATTTTTAGTTCTTATTAGGTCTATATTAGGGCAAGTTTTGGAAGGTTGTAATCTTAGGATTATTTTCAACCTATTTCATGATGGATCTTCAACACTTAACCTTTTCTTCATACTCCATTTGAGCTCATTACAAAAGGCAAAACATTACCGGCCTCCTCTTTTTGCAATATTTTTAAAGGAAAATTTTTCTTAATCATTCAGCAAATGAGATGGACGACATCAAATGGGGTCAAATGTGGCATCTTTCTTTTTCAAGGGGGTCATTCATTCAAATCTGGTCATTAGAAATAGATGTTTTGTGATACATAGTGGAGTATGGCTGACTGATTATAGAAAATTGAGAAAATTCAACTTGAGGAGTAGCACAACTCTTGAGGAGTAGTTTTGACATCGAAAGATCATGCTTACATGGTTCTCAAAGCCAAAGGGATCATATGGTGGTGGTATTATATGATCACTCTTTCTGCTTTCTCGAAAACATGAAAAATGTGGCTTTTGTTAAACATGATTTGCACTGGGGCAAATATCAAAAGGAGTAAACTCCAATTTGGATAATGTACTCCAAATCGGCTTTAAAAAAAAAGAAAAAGAAAAGAGAGGGCCCTACACTGGGGAAAATTTTGAAAATTACAATTTCAAAAGTTATTTCAAAACCGTTTTTTATTTCGTTAGGTTTGGATTTTATCCCACCAATCTCGGCAGGCTCGGATTTTATCCCAGTAACCGTTTTTATTTTGTTGGGCTTGGGTCTTATCCCACCAATATCGGCAGGCTTGAATTTTATCCCACTGATAGTTTTTATTTCGTTGGACTTGGGTTTTATCCTATCAATTTCTGTAGGCTCGGGTTTTATCCTTCTGACTATTTTTTTTTATCTTGTTGGGTTTGATTTTTATTCCACCAACATCGGTAGGCTCGAGTTTTATCCCGCTGACCATTTTTATTTCGTTGGGTTTGGATTTTATCCCACCAACATCGGCAGGCTCGGGTTTTATCCCACTGACCGTTTTTATTTTGTTGGATTTGGGTTTTATCCCACCAATCTCAGCAGGCTCGGGTTTTATCCCACTGACCGCTTTTGTATTTCGTTGGGTTTGGGTTTTATCCCACCAACCTCGGCAGGTTCGGATTTTATCCCACTGACTGTTTTTTTTATTTCGTTGGGTTTGGATTTTATCCCACCAACATCGATAGGTTCGGATTTCATCCCACTGATCATTTTTATTTTGTTGGGTTTGGGTTTTATCCCACCAATCTCGGCAGGTTTGGGTTTTATCCCATTGACCGTTTTTAATTTGTTAGGTTTGGATTTTATCCCACCAACCTCGGCACGCTCGGGTTTTATCCCACTGACCGTTTTAATTTTGTTGGACTTGAGTTTCATCCCACCAACATCGGCAGGCTCTGGTTTTATCTCACTGGCTGTTTTTATTTCGTTGGATTTGAATTTTATTCCACCAATCTCGGCAGGCTCGAGTTTTATCCCACTGACCGTTTTTAATTTTGTTGGGTTTGAATTTTATCCCACCAATCTCGGCAGGCTCGAGTTTTATCCCACTGATCGTTTTTATTTCGTTGGACTTGAGTTTTATCCCACCAACCTCGGCAGACTCGAGTTTTATCCCACTAACAGTTTTTATTTCGTTGGACTTGGGTTTTATCCCACCAATCTTGGCAGGTTCGGATTTTATCCCACTGACCGTTTTTATTTCATTGAGTTTGGATTTTATCCCACCAACCTCGACAAGCTCGAGTTTTATTTCATTGACCGCTTTCACCAACCTCGGCAGGGTTGGGTTTTATCCCGCTGACCGTTTTATTTTATTGGGCTCGGGTCTTATCCCACCAATCTGTTATTTCCTGACAATCAAATTTAATTTCCCGTTGGCGAGTCTTAGCGTCCGCCACGCACTCTTCTACCTCCCTTCTTGGAGCATAACAGCATCTCTCTGCGTATATTTTCTAAATCATGACAACCCACTTTCTTGACTATTTGATTAATAATTATACTTTATTATTCATTTTGTATTTCATGTTTAGAAGTTCTGAGAGCTCAGACTTCTTCGACTTTGTAAAGATCACAGATGGTTAATGTACTTGTTTTATTGTGGTTCACTTGTAATTCGAACTACGTTTGACCTGATTCCCATGGTGGGATACGTAGGCAACTCTACATGAGTTCGGTCACATTTTTTGTAATTTCATTACATCTTTTGTTCAATAATTTCAATCAAGTGTTATTTTATTTATTTTAACTCAGGTGCAGTTAGAAAAGACAGGTAAGCAATTTAGTGTCTACGTCTTTGTCTTGAGTTTCTTTGAAACTCTATAGACAAAGAGGGGTAAGTTGTAGACACCAAATTTTTGTCAAATTTAATGTTTCTTAATTTTTTTCTATTTAATGAATTATTTATTTTCTTGCATTTTAATGTGCATTTTTCTTATTTTTGCAGATTTGTTTTAGGAAAAGAAAAAAAACAAAATAAAAAAAAGGGAGAAAGAGAATATCAAAAAAATCAAAAAATCATCATAATCATTTTGTTTCACCAAAACCACTATTAACCCATTTTACACTCCATGTTCCTATTTACCTTTCTTGTCATTTGGTGAAGACCATCATTTTTTACCAAACACACACACAAGCTCCTCTCAATTGTCTCTCTCTCGGCTCTCTCTCAACTCAACAGACAAGCCAAAAAAAAAAAACACACCCCACTCTTACTCCTCACTCTCTCTCTCTGTCGGACTTGGGCAGCGGAAAGAAATAGAAAAGAAGAAAAAAATTTTCCTCCCTCAATCTCCAACTATCTCTCGGCCTCTCCCTCAACAGACGAAAGCCACCGACGAAAAAGGGGAAGCTTGGGAGCTTGCTGCTAGTGCCATTACCACCACCACTGCCATAATAATCTCCATTGTAAAACCATTGTAAGTCTCTCCTTTTATTTTTTGTTTTGATTCCAACGAGATAGCTCCTGGAAATTTGGCAAAGATTTAGTTGATCCTTATTTTAATGCAAACTGGTTCGGTTTTTTTCCTTCTTTTCTTCGGCTTTGATGATCAATAATCTTGTGGGTTTTGTGAAATAAATTGGTTGCTGGTGTTGTATTTTTTTCGGAATAAGCCATGAACAAAATTAAGAAAAAAGAAACGGGCCTATGAATGCATGTCAAGTGTTTGTGAAAATGCCAAAATGAAAAATAAATCAAATTAGTGAATCTTTTATGCTTATTTTTTGTCAACAATAAATGACCAGAAGCTAGTAAAGGTCTGAAAATATTTGGTTATCCAAAATTTTGGATTTTTGAGCCTTAAAAGGATTATAATATTTTTCTTCATTTAGAGGTTGTTTTGCTTTATTTTAGCCTTTTTATGTTGTTTTCTTGTCAAACTAAAATCATATTTGTATTATAGGAGTTGTAAGGAGTGTTATAGTATAAATTTTTATATTTTTTAGTGGTGATTATAATGTATTAAAAAATGAAAAACTGGACTGTCTTTTGGCATTTTGGACACCTTCGGGTCATTTTTTGTAAAAACTAACTCAGGAAATGGAATCTACACGAAAAATGGAGTGGGTGTATATTTTGAGAAATTTTGGCAACTAGAAAATTCGCCAACCGCCGCCAGCCACCGTAAGCTTCAGCTGGCCGAAGAAGAAGAAAAAGAAACGGATGGGAAATGGAGGAAGAAGAAAGAAAAGAGAAGAAGAAAAAGAAAAGAAAGGGAAGAAAAGAAAAAACGGAAAATGGGTTGGGCTAATTTTTATTTATTTATATTTTTTGGTGGGCTTGTTTCTTATTTGCGATTGGGCCAGAAGGTCAGACACATGCTTTATTTTGGTTGGGTTTGAGTGATAAGGGACGGGCTGGCCTGTGTGTTTTGTCTTGGATTTTCTGCTGGGCTTGGGTAATGTTCGGTCCAAAGAAATAAATGATAGCCAGATGGCCTTTCTCTTGCCCAAATTAGAAATTGAAATTTGCACTTTAGCCCCTGATCTTTGGAGTAGTTCTACTGCAGCCCAGAACATTATAAATTTCTTTCACTTAGGTCCTTAAATTGATTGCACTTTGGTCCCTGAACTTTATCTTTCATTTAATTTTGGCCCTAAAATTTAGAAAAATTATATTTTTGACCCTAAAAGTTTTTCAATTTTTGTAATTCAGTCCCTAGTGAATTTTGACTCTTTTTATTATGATTGTTTCTTTTCTTTAATAGCTAATTGTGTTACTTTTGAATATATTTAATTTGTAATTTTTAGATGTTCTTAAGTTTCTTTATATTTGACATATTAATGTGAATTTAGTATTTTTATCATTATTATTATTTTCAATTAAATTGGTGCCATGATTCTTTTGTTCATTTTGAGTATAAATAGGGCAATTTCACTTCCATTTAGTCATCACTTCATAAAGGAGGTATCTCTATTATTATTTAAATGTCAATTACGTGCTCTTATGTGCTCCTACGTGCCCTTATGTGTCTATATATTTTATATGTTTTGTTATTTATTTGATTCAAATGTTTATTCCAATTTTCTTTTGATTGTTTAGTTAATTTTTTTTATTACTTGAGAGGTGTTTAAATACTTCAAGATGTAATAGATAGGTAATATATTTACAAAAATTGTAATTAGATAGATCAATGTAATAGATAAGATAGATAGGTTTATTTTATCATACTTTTTCCATTTTAGATTGTAGTTAGATTCCCCACTGTAATAGATAGGTCTTTGCGTGTTTATGTAACTTATGTGTTATGTGCTTTATCCGCTTTTCTTAGGATTTTTGCATCTAGATATTATGCTTACGTGTTATGTGTTACGTGCTCTTATGTGTTTATTTGTTTTAATTTATGCCTTATTTGTCTTACTATGTATTATTAATGCATGACGTCACCACACTAGTCCAACACTAGTTGTGGCTTCTCCCTCCGTTTACTTGTTAGTCCAATGCTAGCAAGGATTTTTAGAAATGGGTTACTCCAATGCTAGACACGTAGATCGTTTGTACATTAGATTCATCTTTGTGTGATATTCATTACATTTTCATGCATATTTTCATTTTTAGGATCTTTTCTCATTTGCATGATATTTCCTATTATATTATCCCCTATCCTCTATATGTGTTAATCATATCATTTAGAATTGTATCTCATTTAAGAAATTGTAGAATAAATTGGTTCATTTGCTTGTTCATATTAGGAGAATTATTCTTTGAACATGGATATGGGTGATTATAATTTTTTAGTTTAAATACCCATTAATCCCTGTATAAGAAAGTTATGTCACGAGTTTTTATCTCCCATACCCATTATGTTGCATTCCTATTCTTTGGCCACCTATATTTAGATATATCATTTAAGTTTTTTTCTTTTCTTTGAATTTCATTCATGCATGCTCGTAACCCCTTCAAGGAATTATTTTGGCATTCGCAATCAATGCGATTGGTATCAATTAAACTCTTGAATGGATATTTTGTCCCTTTCGATATTTTATAAATTTAGATTTGCATTCATATAGGAAACATACAAATGTGATAAAATTAAGGGTTAGATTAGAAAAATTTTGACTAAATCTCGCAATTAAATTAGACTAGGTTGAAAGGGTTCCTTAGGTTTAACTTAATCGAATCTTTGCCTTCTCTTTCTTCAATCGTGACTCCCAAACTCATTTTCTCTTGTTTTTCAAAAATCTGGAGTTGTCAAAAAGGATTTTATTTTATTTTATTTTTGTCAAAAATATTTTGGGTGACTTGGTACACCAAAACTCAATACCAAGTGGCGACTCCTATTTTTTTTTTAAAAACCCTTTTTAGACTAAATTTTGGACCCAAACTGTCGCATTTTTTTAAAGTCCTATTCGAGGTCCTTTTCACTTATTTTTAAATAAAATCACATCTTTTATAATACCTTTATTTTTCCATCGCGAAAAATGGGGCATGACACATATTTTCGAGAAAGATGGTTCCATGTTGTATTAAATAATTGTCATCTCGTTACCTATCATGATAGATACAAGGCATTAAGAGATGCAGAACATGAAAAATATTTAATAACTAATAGATATGCAGAACTAAATATTCCTCTGAAAAAATAATATTAGAAGCATTAAATATATTATTAGATATAAAAAAAGAAACTTAGAAAAGATTGTTTCTAATCGAAATTTACATTGAGTAAGAACTCATACATGAATTCGAATAGCTACAAAATAATGGAACCTGGAAATTTAAAAATAGAAAAAAATCCATTTGAAATACAAAAAACAATGTTATACATATATAAAGATATGAAGAAAGAAATTCAAATAATTAAAGAAAAACTAGAAAAAATAAATTTTTGAGAAAAAATTACTGAAAAGAGAAATAAGACCACTATAGAATACCTAACAGAACATATTGCTAAAATAAAATGAGGGAGTTTGAAGATAGCCTTTTTTGTCTCTTAGATTCTGAAATAAAAAATATAAGTAATAAACTAAATAATCTGATGATAAATATAAAATAGGATATGAAACCAAAAATAAATCCAAACATAAATGATATATCTTCATCTAGTAGACCTGCCTTCTCATGTGCTAGGCGTAAATCTGGTTTAGGAAACTCTTTCATTTCATCATTAATGAATATAGCAAAGCAAAAAAGCTATTTAGATAATGAAGACTATACACTTTTAGATAGGACCACACTTGGAACTATATTTCCTTTTGAAATATTTTTAGATTTAGACTGTGTAAAAAATACAGAAGAAGCGATAAATAAATGAGAAGTTGGATTAAGATTAGCTGTTTCTATAAATAAATTATCATATAAAGAGTCAAAAGGATTTTTAGAAAGATCCCTGGTAAATAGCATCTCTCGATATTGGAAAACATTACCAGAAGAGACTAAAGCAATAATATATGGAGAAGAACAAAATACAAATGGTATGATAACTTGAGCACTTAAATTAATTCGTCTTAAATTTGTTGGCGAAGGAAGTTATTTTAAAGATGCTAATTCAATTCAAAAATATACTGATGCATTACTTAAATTAACACTCTACTATATGTGTTAAATAGATAAGTATATCTGTAATTTTCAAGATTATTATTATAGAACAGATTCACAAAAAAGAGAAACATATTTAGAAATATTTTTCTCAAAAATTCCTGACCTATGGGGTAAGAAATTAAAAGAAGAATATAATTCTGAAACTAAAGATACTCTAAGAAAAAGAATATTCCATACACTAGATAAACTAAGTAAATGGTGTGAAGAATCCATACTCTTTAGAAAGACACATAAGTTAAAATATCAATTGAAACTATGTTGTAATAATATTAATATGCCTAGCCAAATAGGATGCGATACTCCATATTATTATGACATATTATTATCATAAGATGAAAAATAGATATAAAAAGTGAAAGTATTTTAAAAGAAAATATATGAAAAGAAGAAAGGCTAAATACTACAAGCGTAGAGAAAAATTTTCAAAAAAGAAAAAGATATATAGGAGAAATAAAAGAAAAAGAAATATAACAGATTGCTAATGTTATTTTTATAAAGAAAAAGGACACTTAGCAAAACAATGTCCTAAAAAATTTAATAAAAAGAGATTTGAAGTGGATGATGATATTAAGACGTGATTAATAATAATGAATTAATAGAAATAAATAGATTTATAGAAATAGAGAAAATTTCTTCCGATGAAAGTATATTTATCTTTATAGATACAGAATATGAAATAAGCAGTGAGGATGAGTGAAATAGAAGAAGAGAAAAATAATTCTTCCGAAATAATAGATATTCATTCAGAAAAATTAGGTTAATATAGTCAAGAAGCACTTATAGATAGAAAAATATTAGCAAAAATTCAAAAAAATATTTTTTCAATAAACTCTTATAGCGGATTTAATGTACCTGCATTCATGGTAAGAAACCATGCTAAGATAGTAAGAAATAAGTCTAGAATGGTTGTTAACTATAAACAGTTAAATAGTGAAACCATATTTGATGGACACCTTTTACCACTTAAAGAGGCTCTCATAAATATGAGTGAAAGAAAGAAAATATATTCTAAGTTTGATTGTAAGAGTGGCTTTTGGCAAATGAAAATGCATCCTGATAGTATTAAATATACATCACTTAGTACTTCTCAAGGACAATATAAATGGTTAGTTATGCCGTTTGGATTAAAAAATACCCCTCAAATATATCAAAGAAAAATGGATAAAATCTTCAAAGATTATCCTTTCTTATATGTATATATTGATGATATCTTAATAGCATCAAATTCAATAGAAGAACATTTAGAGCATTTAAATATATATTCTGATCTATGTCTGAAACATGGAATTAGATTATCAGAAAAGAAAGAAAAAATGGGATTCAAAAAATTGAATTTTTAGGTCTAGAAATAAATGGTGAAGGAATAAAAATACAATCACATATTTTAGAAAAAAAATACAAGTATTTCCCGATAAACTAGAAGATAAAAAACAATTACAAAAATTTTTGGGAACATTAAATTATGCATCAAATTTTATCTGCAACCTAGCGGGAAAAAAAGAAAAGAACTACAAATATTGCTAAAGAAAAGTAATAAATATGAATTCTCTAAAAATCATATAATTCTAGTAAAGAAAATAAAAGAGCAATGTAAAAATTTAGCATTTTTAATTTTACCATCTGATAAAGATAATTTTATATTAGAAACTGATGTTTCTGAAGAAGTTTGGAGTGCAATTTTAAAAATAAAAATAATTTATTATGTAGATATGCATATGGAATGTTCTTAGATACAAAAAAAAAGATACCACATAAATGAAAAAGAATTGCTTACAGTAATAAGGGGATGTCATAAATTTTATTACTTTTTATTACTTAAGAAATTTAAATTAGGAATGAATAATTCTCAAGTAAGAGCATTTATTAAAAATAATATTAAACCTCTACCCCACAATAAAAGATTAATTAGATGGCAAATGGCATTATCTGAATTCATGATTAAAATTGAACTAAAAAAATCTGATGAGAATTGTCTTGCAGATTTTCTTACTAGAGATGGAAGGCCAAATGAATAAGCAAACTATCCTCTTGGATAAAGTTTCAGAATTATTTGAACAAATTTCTCAATTGCAGATGTCATTCAATGACGTAATGGATATTGTAAATTATTAAGATATAAATACAGAAGTTTCTGAACTTCTCATCAAGCATGCCGAAAAAGGTTAGAATACAGTCAGTTTTTACGATAAGGTTGAAAAATTATTCAAAAAGGATGACCTATTCATAAATATATTATATGGATTTCACAAGGATGTATCCTCGAATAAATTATGTACAGGGATGTGATAGCAATTTCATTTAAAAATGGTACAATTTTGGAGTAATTAATGCTATCTATATGACTACTCCTACTTTTTCTGAAATTTTCAAACTCCCTTGATGAATTCAAGAAAGAGTTAGGCATATTTATCAAAATAATTCTACATATGGTCCCAAAGACATTTTAATACTCAAGGTTATTTCAGTTGGACCAAATTTTAAAGATTCAATTAAATATGATGCCTTTCATCATACAAAGTTATGAAATTTGATGAATTAGAGATAAAGGTCTACCCTCAAAGGAAGGAATATGAATATTTTTCTGAAGATAAAATACTTTATTTAAGAGCTCTTGGGATAAGGAATGTTTTGCGAAATCTTGAAAATACCTCCAAACAAGGATTCGTACATATGGAAGAAATTGAGTATTTTCTTCAATTATGACTGCATATGTAGGAAAGACCCCTAAAGTAGCAATGAATTATTTGATTTAGAAAATACGCTTACTGGAAAGTAGTCGAATAAAATCCAACAACAAAGCTATCAAAACTTCATACAGGATGCGAAAGTACAAAAATAACACGTGTCCAACTTATATCAAAAAAGAAGATAAGGACACAGTATCAAGTAGTCAAAGCATGGAATGAGACGTAAGCACTTACATCACTCCCAAATCCAAAATATTTTACTCAAGTCTGCAGGATTAAAGCCAGTTGAAATCCATGGAAATATCAATTCAAACCCAACACTAAAGTTCACCAAACACCTATATAAATAGGTAGACGCCATATGAAGAAGGCAATTGAAGGAATCAAGAGTTTGAGACGACACCATCTCTCCCTAGGACGAATTTAAGGGTTTGGCAGACAGCCTGTTCAACTCTCGCCGGGACTCACTCACTAGCATTCTTGAAAATAATAAGGTTCTCAAATCAACCATAATTCAACTTCATTTACAAGCCAAACGTGAAATGTAGCTTTACATTGCTAAATATCTCAAATGTATTAAATCCAAAAAAGTACAAGTACAAGAAACTTATACACACTAGATCACGCTTAGTTGCTCCAAACCTCCACTTCCTGTAAGGAAAAACAAAAACTAAAGGAATGAGCTAAAAGCCCAGTAAGGTTCCTAAACAAGCAATCAAGTAGGGAAACCATGGAAATATTACATTTAACAATTTGCATACTTTGCATAGTAATATCCAGTCATTCAAGAAATAAACATACAATCATTGGAAGGATACGTACTCACCTAGAGCCATTCATTCAAATCATTCATTCATTTATTCGCCAACCATTTTCCTTATCCCTCTGACATTAGAAAACATTTGCAAGTGAAAACTCCTTCAGTGTTTTTGTCATTCATTCATTGATATCATTGCATTGAATTCACTGGCCAGTTCTCTACCAGACTTCGTGGTAATACTCGAGTATATTAAACTTTGTCCCAGGGTCACCAGCCGCCCGACCAAATCCGCTTCTGGCTCGAGTCGACTGGCAACGAAGGGCAAGGACCCAGTTCAGCCAAAAGGCTTACATTCATGCACAAGTAAGATTCAATCATTGAAAATTCACTTTTGCTTGGGTCGAGTGCGATAAAATACACACTCGCCTATCGAAAATCCACTTAACAATCATTGGAAAGCATTTAACAATCTAGCAACAGTCACAACATTTCACATAGTCATTTAAAGCATACACATGCAAGGAACACTCACCTTTTAAAGTAGACCAAAGCTAAACTTTCGACTCCGGGTCGTGCTCGTTCCCACTGTTGAACCCTAAAAGTAACTAAGACAAGATTTCATGGTCCGATCATTCAAAACTTAGGTTAATAAGGTGCTCACTTTAGCTTTAATCATGAGCCATACGCCTATCTCAAATCGGCCCTCAAAACACAAAACTCAAAAACAAACTTGAAAGCCAATCAAAGAATGTCCAAATGCATTCTAGGGCAATAAAGTACACTTGTTTAAGGCCACAAAACCATCCAAAATCACACCAATTAAAGTTTAAGACCTAAAAAAGTTTTCTCAAAGTTTTCCCAAGTTCCACTCAATTCATTTGACAAAATTTTCCAACTTTGGTGACATTCTTTGAAAAAGTATAACTTGAGTTTCATAGGTCAAAAAATCACAAAACTTACACCATTAGAAAATAGACTCAAAGTACTAATAGACTTTAGAGGACATCTTCATGAAATTCAACTCATAGGTTACTCAAATTTTCAGTTCAAAATCACTGCTGTCTCATGTGCAAAACAGAATAGTCATGGTTTTTCAAGAAACTTTGTAAATTTTCTGGTATTTATAGGGTTGAACCAACCCTTGATTTTTATACAGTTAAAAGAGCTATGAGTCTAGTTTCAAATGCAAAAACAGAACTCAATTTGGATTTTCTACATCAAGATATAACAGATTTTCCAAAACTGCTCAAAATCTCCTGCGGGAAAAATTTTCAGCAGCACTTCCTCCTATTTTCCCTAATTTCCAGCCATTTTCAAGCTTCATTCTCACCACAAAACAGTCTCAAATCAAGCATATACATACCAGGCCACCAACTCACTAAATCAAACATATACATAGCATATAAACATCACATACTCAAGTTGGAAAAATTAAACCCTAGGCTGGAATTTCACATCTAAAGCTGGAATATCCTATTTTGAAGCTAAAATTTCATACCAAAGCTACAAATCTTCATATCTAAACTTTCATATCCAAATCAAAGCTAGAAACTCCCAATTCATGGCTGAAAAGTATAAATAAAAGCTGAAAACTTCCAACAACATCACAAATCCATGAAACCAGCCACAAAACTTCCACATTCAAGTCATATGCCCAATAAATTGCAAGAATAGAAAGAGAAGCAAGTTCCTTATCTTCATACCTTCAAACCTCCAAGGAAAAATACAAAACAAGGGCTTTCTTCCTCAAGTAACTCCACCAAAAGCTTCCCTCCAAACTCAACTCAAGAGTAATCGGTGTGGTTTAGGGTTGGTGTTTGGATTTTTCACAAATCAAGCAAGAAAATCAAGATGGAATTTGGAAGTTTTTTCTCTCTTCTTTTCTCTCTCAATTTCAGCCATAAGGAAGGAGAAATGAAGGAAATTTTTGGTAAATTACAAGATAAAGACTAAAGGAAGTCTTAGTCAAAGAAATCTTCCTACGTTGACACTTGTCGTCTCTTGGTTCCATTCCTATCTCTTTGTCTTTCTTAGCCTCTAATTGCTAGTTTATGCTCCTCTAATATACTCTTAACACTTCTAATCACATACTCCTTCTAGTACCTCACTTGTTCTCATTCACCAAATATAACACACACATCTCACTAGTCAGTCAAACTACCATAATACTTTACGAAACTTAACATGCATCAAAATTATAAAAGGGAAAACAGGAAAATCTTAACTTAACCTTTAAAATCACCATCGAATTAGACTAGCAAATAAACAAGTAAAGTAAACTAAAAGGAATAAAAATTAGTTTTTAAAAAACAAGGAAAATTTTTAAAAATAATTTTCGGGTCCTCACACTCTCTCCCCCTTAAGGAAATTTCATCTTCGAAATTTTTACCTTCCATCATCTCAGACGACTCTAGAGCCCATTGTTGGTCTATGGCATATACCCGTGCTGGTACTCTTGGTTTGTTTCCTCTTTCTTTAGCTTGTTTAGGGTTGGTTCTATCAACTTGTTAAGCATTATTCCCTCGTTGCTGATTCCTAGGGTTGTTGTTAATTTGATGGTCAGCACTCCCGCAAATCAAGCACTTTCGTCCCTTCTTCCTGCATTCATCCTTAGTGTGATTTGTCTTCCCACAGTATCCACAAACCAAACGGGGAACCACCGTTCGGCTTTCTTGAGTGATTTGCTCTTGTTTCCTTTTTTCTATTTGAACTCCTCTTGAAGAATCTCCTTCTAATTTTCCTAGGGTCCATGGTGGGTAAGGCGGAAGGTTCTCTATTCTTACTTTGAAAGGCATTATATTTTCCCTAGGTTCCTCAGGTGTACTACTAGGTGCACTCCTTTTTCGTAAAAGTTTTTACTTGTGCCTTTGTGTTCTCGATCCTTTGGGCCTTCTTAAGAGTTTCAGTAAAAGTATTAACTTGAGTTGCTGCTAAAGCTTCTTAGATCTCCAGATTCAACCCCTGTATAGACCGTCTCACTCTCTTCTACTCCATAACCACCAATTTCGGAGCAAATTTGAACAGTTTAGTGAATTGTGTTTCATATTCGGCCACACTCAGGGTTCCCTAGCTTAACTTAATAAAATCATCCTCCCTCTTCTCCTGGACCAGAGGTGGAAAGTATTTCTCATTAAATTCTCTCATAAAATTTACCCAAGTCTATGCCGTCTGTTTTCTCTCCCATTTTGCCCTAACAAGATTCCACCATGTCCGAGCAGGTCCTTCAAACTAAAAGATAGCAAATGCCACTTGTCTTTCTTCCGTATAATTCAAGGCTGTAAAAATATTAACCATAGCCTCCAACCAATGCTCAGCTATCTCTGGATCAGGCCCTCCAAGGAATTTAGGAGGAACAAACTTTTGAAAATGCTCTAGAGCCCTGTTCTCTCCGTTTTCAGGGTTCCTAAGCTGATTTACTGGAGCTCGGCCTTGTTCCTCTACCAATTGCACTAAGATATTAGCCATTTGTTGTATTGCCGTTACTACTTGATCCCCTGTTTCGGCCTTTGGTTCCTGTTGCTACTCTACCGCCGCGTCTCTTGTTTCTTTTCGTTCTTGTAGTTGCCTACTGCCACGTCCACGGCTAGCCCCACGTCCCTGACTAGCCCCTCGTCCTTGACTTCGCCTACCTTTCAAACCCTTATCTCTCTCCTTTTTGTTTCAAAAGGTTATGTAGCACATAAACAAAATAAATCGACTATAACAGGAAAAGATAGACATTTTTAAATCACACAGTCAAAGATAACGAAATGCACTTAGTACATTTATAGCATTCCAAGTTCATTCATCAGGTTACAAAGATACTTTACATATCAACTTGATCAAAACTGCGTAAAATCACTATACACATTAGTATTGACACGTCACTAGCAACATACATATAGTGGTAGAACAAGAAATGACTTGTCATCCCAGTTACCTACACCCACGTCCTGCATTATTGAGTCTCTAACCTAGGTCATTATCGAACCAACTGATTCTACCTCTCCTAGGACGCAGGTTGCCCTACTTTAGGCTCAAGATTAAGTTAATTAGGGCCTGTATACCCTTGACCTCCCTTGGCTACGTTCACTTGTACTATCTCATCCACAAGTATCTCAAATTAATTAAAGTACAAACCGTTTCAATTGCAGATACAAATTCAAATACATCATTAGTGATACCAATCCAAGGTAATAACTTATTCTTTCGATCCAGAAATAATTCATATAAGCATGGCCTAATCGAATCTTCCACACTTACCTCAATTTCATTCGTAATCGTCATAAAAGTATCAACTCTTTGATACTCGGGTACAAAAATCCAAAAATAGGATAATTCACAACTTGAGCCAGCCGGTCCCAAGAGTAAATCACCCACATTAGAGATTCCTACATGACGTACATATCTACATTCTCCAAGTATCAAGATAAAGGGTTTATACCTATAACATTTATGATTCACAGCTTACGCTCAAGAAGAGCATCTAATCCTTTACGCTTGTCATGTAATCGGGACTATAACACCACTTGGTCCAATCTCACCCCGCGCAGAGACCACGCGAAGTGGTTTTGATACCACCTGTGACGACTCCATCTCTCCCTAGGGCGAACCCAAGAGTTTGGCGGACCACCTGCCCAGCTCTCGCCGGGACTCACTCACTAGCATTCTTGAAAATAGTAAGGTACTCAAATTAACCATAATTCAACTTCATTTACAAGTCAAACGTGAAACGTAGCTTTACATTGCCAAATATCTCAAATGTATTAAATCCATAAAAGTACAAGTACAAGGAACTTACACACACTAGATCACGCTTAGTTGCTCTAGACCTCCACTTCCTGTAAGGAAAACAAAAACTAAAGGAATGAGTTAAAAGCCCAGTGAGGTTCCTAAACAAGCAACCAGGTAGGGAAACCATGGAAACATTACATTTAACAATTTGCATATTTTGCACAGTAATATCCTGTCATTCAAGAAATAAAATCATTGGAAGAATACGTGCTCACTTAGAGCCATTCATTTAAGTCATTCATTTGCCAACCAATTTCCTTATCCTTCCGACATTAGAAAACATTTACAAGTGAAAACTCCTTCAGTGTTCTTGTCATTCATTCATTGATACCATTGCATTGAATTCACTGGCCAGTTCTCCACCATACTTCATGGTAATACTCGAATATACCAAACATTGCTCCAGGGTCACCAGCCACTTGCCCGAGTCCGCTTCTGACTCGAGTCAACTAGCAATGAAGGGTAAGGGCCCAGTTCAGCCAAAAGGCTTACATTCATGCACAAGTAGTATTCAATCATTGAAAATTCACTTTTGCTTGGGTCAAGTGCGATAAAGTACACACTCGCCCATCGAAAATCGATTTAACAATCATTGGAAAACATTTAACATTCCAACAACATTCACAACATTTCACATAGTCATTTAAAGCATACACATGCAAGGAACACTTATATTTTAAAGTAGACCAAAGCTAAACGTTCGACTCCGGGTTGTGTTCTTTCCCATCGTTAAACCCTAAAAGTAACCAAGACAAAATGTCATGGTTTGATCATTCGAAACTTAGGTTAATAAGATGCTCACTTTAGCCTCAATCATGAGCCATACGCCTATCAAAAATCGGCCTTTCAAAACACAAAACTCAAAGACAAACTTGAAAGCCAATCAAAGATTGTCCAAGTGCATTCTAGGGCTATGAAGTACATGATACGAAATATGGGCCGCTTATGGGCCATGTTTTGGGCTGCAAGAGATTGAATCTTTTAGTAATAGTTAGTAGTTTATTTTCTAGATTTCTATTTTATTTGCTAGGAATAAATTCGGTCCAAGACCTCATGTTGAGTTGGATCCGATTTATAGAGTCTAGGCTCACAAGTCACTTAAGTTGGTTAATTAGCTTTTATTGGGTTATGTTGGGCCAGCTTAAAGCTTTCATTGGATCAATTATAAGCTGACCATTAGATAGTGGATTTGAGTAGTGGAATCGGGCCAAAGGCCTAGCCTAGCCGAGTTAGGGTTTTCAAGTCACTTTAGGTTTTCAAGTTGTAAGGCTATATATAGCCTAGGTTTTCATTCATTAAAGGGAATGCAGATTTTATAAAATATATGTGAGTTATTTCACTCTCTCTTGCCTCAAGAGAATTTCCTTTGAATACTTGAGAATCAATCTCAAGCTGTTCATTGAACTTATCAATCAAGTAGTCTCCTTGATTGTGGCGTTCTTCTATCTTTACTTTTGGTTCACTAAATTTGCTAGTCTTGGGTTAAGGAATCTCCTTAGTTCGTGGCTCGTGATTCTAGAAGGGTCAAAGTTCCGCAAATCATCCCAACTTGGTGTTCGTCTAGATCCGTCTCACATCAGTTGGTATCCAGAGCTAGTCGACGACATCAAGTATATCCCGTTGAGTTTGTTCGTAAGCTTTCTAGTCAATTTTATTTTGCAATTCTGGTCGTGTCTTCCTTTGTGTCAAGTCCGATTGTTATTACAAAAAAAAAAAATTCTGTCCGCCTTTGTTGTCTTGTTGAGTCACTCTTTGATTTCTTTTGCTTCGTGTCCACTTCGTGCATTACTTGTTGTGTGATTCTGTCTTGAAGCCTGCCTTCAAGTGTAGCCGTGTTTTGTTCGTTGCATATTCTGTTTAAATATCAAACAAAAAAAAAAATTTCTGCGACGGCTAGGGTTTTCACTTGCAACTAGGGTTTCCTTGGGTGCAAGTTTCTTGCCAAATCTGTCCAAACTTTAGTTTATTCCACCAAGTTGTTTTCATTAATTTCCTAAACTGATTTTTGTGGTTAAACTTGTTTGGGGTTGGAATCTTGAAGAGGAACTACAATAATCTAGGGTTTCTTGAGTTCCTTGAAACTAATCTTGAAGTCTTGAAACTTTGATACATGTCTTGATAGTTGTTGGAGGATTGAAGGAGAACATTGGTTTGACATTAAATTCTGGAATTTTACCCAAGAACAGCCGAGTAATTGTGTGTTCTTAGAGTCAAAAAAAAAACAAAAAAAACAAAGGGCATTCGGGTGACAAACCACAAAGGAGGAAGCCGCACTTTTATTTGCCAATTCTGTCTTGTTGCAATTGTTCCAACAAACCAGAAAATTACATCAAGAAAAGCATACTCAAAAGTTTTGACCAACCTCCTCTTGAAAATCTTGCACACCTTGGGTCTTGATCACTTGTATCACCCGTTGAGATTTTTGAGGAACTTGACCATCTTGGTTCTTGAATATTTGCACCTCCCTACGTATAAACAGTTTCTTGTACGTCCTTGCATCCATACGGGGCTTTCTTGGCTTAGGAGTAAACCTCTTGGGAGTTTCTTGAGCAGGCCGCTTGGGGTATTCTTGGGTGACGTTGCTTGTGTCATCTTGTGAAGCCATTGTTTAGCACCAAGCGTCAAAACTGTCCTTGTGTGGAGCAAAGAGGGGAGGGCCGAATTGTTGTTCTTGAGGGAGAGTAAGGGACGAAAATTTTTGGGGGCAAGGGTCGGCTTTAAGAAGAGGTAATTCTGGAAAATTTTTGGGTTAGGAAGCTACCAAATCTGGACCAAAAAAATTAGGAAGTTCCAGCCGACTTTGAGGGGATTTAAGAAGAGGTAATTCTGGAACAATTTTTGGGTTAGGAAGCTACCAAATCTGGAAAACTTTTTAGGAAATTCCAGCCGACTTTGAGGGGAATTCAAGAAGACAAGAAATCTGGAATTTTTTCGTGGAAGCAATTCTGATTTGATAAGGTAACAAATCTGGAAATTTTCAGCGGTTAGGAAGCTACCAAATTCTGTTTTGCAGCCGACTTTGGAAGGTTTAAAAGGAGCAGAAATCTGGAAATTTTTTAGCTACCAAATTCTGTTTTGCAGCCGACTTTGGGAGGTTTCAAAAGAGAAGGAAATCTGGAATTTTTTTGGGAACAATTCTGATTTGTTATAGCCGACTTTAGGAAGGTTTTTGGAGAGGGAATCTGGAAAAATTTTGGTAATAATTCTGTTTGGTTAGCCGACTTTAAGGAAATTTCCAAATAAGTCCAACACCTAACTTGTTTCCAAAAATCAATTGGGCAATTAAGTAAAGCACTTGGGAACTCCATCATCGTACTTGGACTTTCTTTTTTTTCTTTGTACATCAATTCTTTCCTCTTCCATTCCTTATTCATTACTTGAGCTTTCCATTTCTACTTTTTGTTTCCTTGTTCCTTTGATACAATTGGGAGCTATTTTGATTAAAGTTTGATTGAACTTCCTTGAGAAAATTTCTGATTTCTTCAAAGGAAACAAACAAGTGGTTTGAGAAGTGAATTGGTGAGAGCATTAGAGTGCCATACACACTTGAGTGAAAACACGAGAGGAGTGAAACACGTAAGGGAGCGAGTGAGGACTGTTCTACTAATTTTTGTTGAGTTTTGCAGGTAATAAAAGTATGAGACAAACGAATGCTCAACTGGAGCTCCACCATCTTGTGCCTAAAGGAGTAAATACTGTGGCATTGCGTGAGATAACTGAGCAATTGGAAATCATCAAAGCTCAAAAAAATGATTGGTTTTATACACGTTGCCATATCAAGGATAAAGTTTGCAGCTTAGCCATTGATAAGGGTTGTGAAGTTAATCTCGCAAGTACTGTCTTGGTTGAGAAATTGAATCTTCCAACCATTGATCATCTTCGCCCTTACAAGTTGCAAAGTGATAGTGGTGATATTTGGATTACTAAGCACACACTTGTTCCTTTTCGTATTGGTCAATACATGGATGAGGTGTTGTGTGATGTGGTTCCCATTCAAGTGACGCATGTGCTGTTGGGACAATGGTGGATGTTTAATCGAGAAGTCAAATATGATGGATATACTAATAAGTATTCCTTCACATTTAATGGCCGTCGTACCAGGCTTGTGTCGCTTAACTCTAAGCAACTTTGTATTGATCTAGCATACATGAAGAGTGAGCATGAGCGTTATAGTATGAAGAAAGAGCTGGAGGAGAGAATTGTGACTGAAGAGGTAAAATTCGAGGGAGTTGAAAAGGAGAAAGAGGTTGAGAATAATGAGGGGAAAAAGTCAGCTACTGAGCATGAAAAAGAGATTAAAAATTCTAAGAGTAAGCTGATTGTGAGAAAGGATGTGAGATCATATGTTTTTTCTAACGATCTTGACTCTACTTTGTTTAGTGTTTCTACTTTTATGCAGGTTAAGCAAGGAAAAATTGAGTTGATCTTGGCATGTTCTATGCCTAAATCCATTGGTGAATATCAAACTTTTCATGGAGTTTGCACCTTAAGTGTTGTCTCTCTTTGTCATCCACTGATGTTCAACGTCAACCATGAGCCTGATTTGCTTGTTGGGAGGAATAATGAAGTTTCAAAGGGAGTTTCTACACTTGAAACTTGTTATACATTTCCTTCTTATTTTGTTGGTGACAATCCTTTCCTCATTGGTCCAAATTCTGATTCCTTTCAACCTGGTTTTATTCTTCAATTTGAGGGTTCAAAAGCTACCTATCTCGATCTTGTTCCATTTGTGCAAGATAGGCCATACCCACAACAACTTGCAATGAATTTTGTAACTTTGCACAATCATGTCCGAGACTTTCCTAGCCTGATTGAGCATCACTATGAAGATCCTTATCTTGTGAATGTGAATGGTAAGCTGTCAAGTGATTTTATACCTACAAATCCTAATCGTGTGATTTATTGTGTAGGTCCAAATTCGACCATTCATGACACAATGCTGATTAGAGAGCTTTGGAGTGGTTGGAGCAAAGCCTTGAGTTTCCCATGGCGGATTGTGAGCATTTTCAAGCTAACCAAGAGACATGTGCACCGAATTACAATAATCATGACGTATGCAAGTATCATCCATTCTAAGAGAGCCAATATGTGGAGATTTGAAGTTTCATACTGCCAACTCTTGTAGTACCATTCATTTCCAAACACGATTTGAGGACAAATCTTTTTTTAAGAGGAGGGGAATGATACGAAATATGGGCCGCTTATGGGCCATGTTTTGGGCTGCAAGAGATTGAATCTTTTAGTAATAGTTAGTAGTTTATTTTCTAGATTTCTATTTTATTTGCTAGGAATAAATTCGGTCCAAGACCTCATGTTGAGTTGGATCCGATTTATAGAGTCTAGGCTCACAAGTCACTTAAGTTGGTTAATTAGCTTTTATTGGGTTATGTTGGGCCAGCTTAAAGCTTTCATTGGATCAATTATAAGCTGACCATTAGATAGTGGATTTGAGTAGTGGAATCGGGCCAAAGGCCTAGCCTAGCCGAGTTAGGGTTTTCAAGTCACTTTAGGTTTTCAAGTTGTAAGGCTATATATAGCCTAGGTTTTCATTCATTAAAGGGAATGCAGATTTTATAAAATATATGTGAGTTATTTCACTCTCTCTTGCCTCAAGAGAATTTCCTTTGAATACTTGAGAATCAATCTCAAGCTGTTCATTGAACTTATCAATCAAGTAGTCTCCTTGATTGTGGCGTTCTACTATCTATACTTTTGGTTCACTAAATTTGCTAGTCTTGGGTTAAGGAATCTCCTTAGTTCGTGGCTTGTGATTCTAGAAGGGTCAAAGTTCCGCAAATCATCACAACTTGGTGTTCGTCTAGATCCGTCGCACATCAGTACACTTGTTTAAGGCTACAAAACCATCCAAAATCACACCAATTAAAGCTTAAGACCTAGAAAAGTTTTCTCAAAGTTTTCCAAGTTCCACTCAATTCATTTGACAAAATTTTCCAACTTTGGTGACATTCTTTGAAAAAGTATAACTTGAGTTTCGTAGGTCAAAAAATCACAAAACTTATACCATTAGAAAATAGACTCAAAGTACTAATAGACTTTAGAAGATATCTTCATGAAATTCAACTCATAGGTTACTCAAATTTTCAGTTCAAAATCACTGCTATCTCATGTGCAAAATAGAACAGTCATGGTTTTTCAAGAAATTTTGTAAATTTTCTAGTATTTATAGGGGTTGAAACAACCCTTGATTTTTATACAGTTAAAAGATCTATGAGGCTAGTTTCGAATACAACAAACGGAACTCAATTTGGATTTTTCTACACCAAGATATAACAGATTTTCCAAAACTGCTCAAAGTCTCCTGCAGAAAAAATTTTCAGCAGCGCTTCCCCTTATTTTCCCTAATTTCCAACCATTTTCAAGCTTCATTCTCACCACAAAACAGTCTCAAATCAAGCATATACATTTCAGGCCACCAACTCACTAAACCAAGTATATACAGCATATAACCATCACATATTCAAGTTGGAAAAATTAAACCCTAGGCTGGAATTTCACATCTAAAGCTGGACTATCCCATTTCGAAGCTAAAATTTCATACCAAAGCTACAAATCTTCATATCTAAACTTTCATATCCAAATCAAAGCTAGAAACTCCCAATTCATGGCTGGAAAATATAAATACAAGCTGAAAAATTCCAACAACATCACAAATCCATGAAACCAGCCATAAAACTTCCATATTCAAGTCATATGCCCAATAAATTGCAAGAATAGAAAGAGAAGCAAGTTCCTTAGTTTCATACCTTCAAACCTCCAAAGAAAACTACAAAGCAAGGGATTTCTTCCTCAAGTAACTCCACCAAAAGCTTCCCTCCAAGCTTAACTCAAGAGTAATCGGTGTGGTTTAAGGTTGGTGTTTGGATTTTTCACAAATCAAACAAGGAAATCAAGATGAAATTTGGAAGTTTTTTCTCTGTTATTTTCTCTCTCAATTTCGGCCATAAGGAAGGAGAAATGAAGGAAATTTTTGTTAAAATGCAAGATAAAGACTAAAGGAATTCTTAGTCAAAGAAAGCTTCCTACGTTGACACTTGTCGTCTCTTGGTTCCATTCCTATCTCTGTCTTTCTTAGCCTCTAATTGCTAGTTTATGCTCCTCTAATGTACTCTTAACACTTCTAATCACATACTTCCTCTAGTATCACACTTGTTTTCATTCACCAAATATAACACACACATCTCACTAGTTGGTCAAACTACCATAATACTTTACGAAACTTAACATGCATCAAAATTATAAAAGGGAAAACAGAAAAATCTTAACTTAACCTTTAAAATCACTATCAAATTAAGACTAGAAAATAAACAAGTAAAGTAACCTAAAAGGAAATAAAAATTAGTTTTTCAAAAACAGAACAAATTTTAAAAATAATTTTCAGGTCCTCATAGAGTTCAACTTTGGCAAGTCAACCTTACTGATTCTCTTGAAAAATTTCTCTCATATTTAATAGAGAGAGAGAGAGAGAGAGAGAGAGAGAGTAGAGTGCTAAACCTATATCTTGTACTAAACTTTCTTCATTAATAAAAGAAACAAGTTTCTTCATAACTTTTCATATTTACATCTGAGTACACTTAGAGGTTGAAAACGAATCTAAGTTATATTGCAGGACTCTGAAGTCGCCCTTCAAGGAAGTCACCCTGGTGGTTGGAGGCTACAATGCCCAAGTAAGAAGTCCTTGGGGAAGTAGCTGGAGTTTTGTCAGTCAAAAATCAAATCTAAGGTATGGAAGCATGTTGAACCTCTTTCTTTTGTTAATAAAAAATTGTTAGTCTTAATATGGTTTGCACTCTATTCTCTTGAAAAATTTTTATGGAAAATATTTCAAACCTGTTTAGTACTTTATCAATAAATGTTATACATCCTGAATACACTTTAGAAATAAAAATATTTTTTACATCAAGAATGATAAATATGAATATCTTGCTAGCCAATCCAAACTTAAATTTTGACTCAAATTTGGTTACTAAAATGGTATCAGAGTGGAAAATAATTTAGGAAGATCTATGAACTCAGTATTAGAAAAGTGTTTAGTATGATGAGTATTTGATAGACCATAAGAAATCATATATGTAATAGAATATGGTCTATTTTCATTAAAAAAGAAATCCTTTCTTTTGAAATCTTGTATTAGGGAAAATGTTTTATCAAAATTTTTATCTTGTATATTACAAGAAATTTTTGGATATATATAAAAAATTAGCTTTTGATATTTAAGATTTCCTTTAAGGATACCAAGGGTTGTTTCTTCTCTGTTTTTTATTCGGTTATCAACTAGCAAAATCTATAGGAGTATTTAGTCCTTCTCTATATGTAGATCTAATAATCATTTGAATAGAACCTATATGAATCCATTCTATAGATTCTCTTATTTTTCTGGTATTTTCTCTAATTTGTTATAAATATCCTTTTTAGATATTAATGTGACACTCCATATTATTATCATAAGATGAAAAATAGATATAAAAAGAAAAAGTATTTTAAAAGAAATATATGAAAACAAGAAATGCTAAATACTACAAGCGTAGAGAAAATTTTTCAAAAAAGAAAAAGATATATAAGAGAAATAAAAGAAAAAAGAAATTTAACAAATTGTCAATGTTGTTTTTGAAAAAGGGCACTTAGCAAATCAATGTCCTAAAAAATTTAATAAAATGAGATTTGAAGTGGATGATGATATTGAAAACTTGATTAATAATAATGAATTAATAGAAATAAATAGATTTGTAGAAATAAAGGAAATTTCTTCTGATGAAAATATATTTATCTCTACAGATACAGAATATGAAATAATCAATGAAGATAAGTGAAATAGAAGAAGAGAAAAATAATTCTTCTGAAATAATAAATATTCATTCAAAAAAATTAGGTGAATATAACCAAGAAACACTTATAGATATAAAAAAAATTAGCAAAATATGTAGAGCTAGTACCATTACAACCCAAAAAATACTCTAACAATTAACAAATACTAGAAAAATAGTGAAATACCCAACAAAAAAAGCACGTGAAAGTACTTTCTCTCTCTCTCTCTCTCTCTCTCTCTCCCCTCTTGTTCTTCTTCTCCTCCTTCTATACTCAACCAAAATTATTCAAACGCGATATAAAAGTATCATTATGTGATGCATATGGAATTTTAATGTATATGGAATTTTAAGTGATGCAAAGGCAGAAGTTTTGTGTTCACTATATTGAGATTTGGCTTGTCCAATAGTATAATTTCTGAATAATTTCCAATAGTATAATTTCCCATATGGAAAATTATACTAGTGGTGAGCGCGCTCACCACTAAACCAGCAAGTAAACTTGTGGACAGTAGTTGTTGTTTTTGTTAAAAAAAAATTCTCAAGAAACAGAAACGAAAAGGAAAGGAAAGGCAAAGCTAGGTAAAATAAGGGAAGTCGAAGGAGGAGGGAGGAATTGTTATCTGTCGACTAAAGTTTGCCACCGCCACCGTCACTATCGCCGATCGCTGTCATACCGAATTTCTTTAGTAGAAAAGCATGGTGAAGTTTCCTTGTTAACTTTTTCTTTGGTGATTACCATCATTTAATTCAAATTTTGTGCTCTAATTTTAAATGGTTTTCATGATCTTACTTTCTTGTTTGTGAGTTTAATAGTTAATAATGGTGGAATATTTGTTGCTTTCTATTTAATTTCTCTATTGCTGAAACATTAGTTGGAAGTTTAGGTAAACTAGAAACAAATTTGAAGGGAACAAGTTCTATTTTGCCTAATACCCAAAACCTATTTGTAAAAATGGCAAAACAAAATCTTGAGCTAAATATATGTATTAGTAATATTGTCAGACCACCGTTTGTTGAGTACTCAAAGAATGAAATTTTACTAAGGTTTTGAATAACAAGTAGACCAAAGAGAAATCACATATTGTATCAATTGAACCAATTCAATTGATAAAAAATGATAGCTAAAGGGTACATGCAAGACATCAAAACTTTATAAGTTGCTGAACTTTCCTATTGCGTGACCCTAGGTAATAGCTGCAAGTTCCATTTATTTGTTGTAAGTGGCAATTGATAATTATGATATCTTAGGTGTGGTATGCTTCATCCACTTTTTTAATCAATTGTATGATAGCTTTTATAATGATGAATAGGTTCATTTAATTTGAAGTGGGAAGATCTATCATGTGGAAGAAACAGCTAGAAAAGATGGTGGTCTGATAATATCAACTTGTTAGCCTTGCATAATTTAATTTAAGCAATTTAAAGCTAAGAAAGAATGCTAACATTTTTTTTTTCCCTTCAGCATTGACATTAGAGGATAGAAAAGTACAACAGCTCGCATGTTTAGTGAAAAAATTTAAGCAATTTTAAAGCTAAGAAAGGTTGCTAACATATTGCTCTTGCTTAAGCATTGACGTTTAGGGGATAGAAAAGTACAACAGCTTCTATGTATAGTGCCATTAAAACTGGCATTTGGATTATGGATTCTGAAATAATCATCTCCAGTGCAAGTAGGTGGTAAAGGTAGTGCCATCAAAGAGATGGATTTAAGGTAGAAGTTTATATAAGGTTGCCTGGACCATAGTTATTAAACCCGGCCCGGCGGTCGAACCGGTCAAACTGGTGAACCATGGACCTTTGGTCCTGGCAGCAACGCGCATACCACCAAGCTACTTCACCATTTGTTGATTAAATAGCTTACTTATAATATATAAACATTTTGTCAACTTTATCTTATTTTTTTATTTCTCTAAAACAAATTTATTGGAATCTTTTAATAAAAATTTATGACCCCCAAACTCTATAAGTTATAAAATGGACTTAAAAAATGACATATTACATAATTCATTTTAAAGACAAATATTATTTTTAATAATTTTTTTGTACTTAAAATTCATAAATAAGTTAGATAATTACACTAAACATAGATAAAATTTTATACTTGAAGTTTGGTATATCACTAAATAACTTAATATTTTATTGATTCCTATATGAATTAATTATTTTATAGCAAATTAAATTATATGAGCATTTGCTATGACAATATTTATTATAATTTATATCATCTATCTTATATAAAAAATTATGAAATATAATATTTAAATATATTTAGTGACCCACCGGTTCAACCACTCACCCACTGGTTGAACCAGTAACCCGTTGACACACCTCATTCGTCGGATTTCCTTCCGAGTTGGGTTTAATAACTATGGCCTGGACAACTAGATGAGTTTAATTAGATTATCAAGAGACAAGCTGTTCTAAATTAATTACATGAAGGTATTTGTATTCCAGAGGCATTACAACTAACTTACTTATCCAAAACCAATTAACAAGAAATATATAGGTGGTTTTCTAGACACAGTGATAGGTGGTTTTCTAGACACAGTGAAAGGTTATTGCAGTTGGTCTAGGTGTTATTCCTAACTTCAATAAATGAATGGTGGTCTAACAATATCAACTTGTTTGCCTTGAATTTATGCAATGCAAAGCTAAGAAAGGATGCTATGCCTTTTTTTTAGACAATTAGCTATGTTTTTTTTTTTAGCCTAAGCAAGCTTAGACTGCCGGAACATGCAATGGCACTGAAGTTAGTTCCAAGGATTCTTTGATGTTAAATTCAAGCCATTTTAAGAAAGCATTCAGCATGATTGATGGGTTAAATGCATAATTTCTTGTTCTCTTTTTTCCAGGAAAGGAAGTTAATTTTTATCCCAAATTACTCATGAAATTTCATGCAAGTGGCTAATTCTTGAATTTAGAATAATTGGATTCCCCACTTGTGAGTGTACATATTTTCATCATTAAAGATTTATCTTGGCAAATTACTCAAATCTAACATTGTAGCTCAGCAAAATGCCTTTGTCTCCTTTGTTGAACTCTTGGTAGTCTAAAATTGAATTTTGCATTATGAAATTTTTGAAGAATTGCTGCTGTCTTTTTTTGTAATAGTTATAATTTTATCTTTATGGGTGTTATGAGTAACTTGTGTGGATTAGAGCGAACTAGCAAAGTTCACTATCTAATTTTGCCATTAATTGAAGCTATTTTACATGTGTTGATTCTATTCAAATTGCGATGGAAGTGTTTTAAAATGTCAAATTTTGGCATCACACTTTTAGATATAATTTTTACATATGCACTTTTTATACTTATATTCTTAATTAATTGGAAGGGAGAAAAGGACTAATTAAGAGAAAAAATGTGATGCACCCATGTATTCTGTCCTTGAAATAAAAATATTTTTTCGTACATGTGTGTTTTAAGAACCTAGGAGAGTATTTTTTTTTTAATTTGCTTTTACTGCTGATATATAGGTGTGGATATTTGACTTTTAGATGCATAGATTTTGATTCACAATGATAGATTGTATTACTCTATTAGCATACTATGGGTGCCTTTGAGAAAACTAAAATATAAAAATTGAAGTCTGGAATCTAAAGTCTGAATCCATTAAATTATTAAATTGTTAAGTATTAAATCTAATACATTTGAATGTATATCATATTCAGTGATAAGTGAATAGCTTATCACTTAATTTTGGGAGCAAGTTTTGCCTATAAAATTCAGTGCTACTTAATTAATTTAGATATTCAATTTTTTATTATCAAATGGTCTGAATATGTTAAAATCTGAATCCATTAAATTTAAGCATTGAATTGGATTATCAAACGATACCTATGTTTCCTAAAGATACATGCATATTGGCGTAATTGATGGTGAAAATTTTCTTTGCATTTAATTATCTTGTATTCTTATCTAATTGAAACTTTTGTAGTTTGACATTACAAAAATCTACTTAATGTACTAACTAGGCATGATAAGGATGCTATCAGATGCAATGGAGAGGAAGCCACTGTTAATTTTGTCCTAAAGATGTACAAAGGGGAGTCTAACTTGAATTGCAATGTTAACTTTTCACAACTTTTTTCTTGTACTTATTTGGAATCTTCAAATACTTACACTAATAGCAATTAGTACTATTTTGAAGTTTGGCATTGTAAATTTCCACGATTAATAGTTATAAATTTTGTTTATGTCATTTGAGGTGCAACATAAATAACTGATTCTCCCTCCCTCAATTCCTATGATTTTCTTTGCGATTTCTTGCTTTAGAATCTATCATAGCATCATGTTGATGCAATTATGAGTTTTATGTGGTCATTATAAATAATCAATTCTTTTTAATAATCTAAACAATAATAGCGATTTGAGTGGATTTTAAATTATTTGTCAAATTTCTCAATCCGAACGAAGTCAAGAGATTAGCAGGTTATTAATTTTGTCTTACAAGCACTAGAATTAGAAATGAAAATAAGTACCCTCATATTTTGAATTTTAAAAATCTATCAGAAACTAGTTTACTAAAAATCAATAGACAAGATAGTTTTCGGCTAACATAAGCCTTAATGCCAACTAAATTAAAGAAACAACTTTTGGACTGACTACAGATAGCAGAAGTAAGAATTGGGAATTACCCAAAATCCATTTTCCACCCATGACCATTTCATGGGTTTTATGTCCAAGTTTTACAAGCCGAATCCAGCCCAATACAAATCTATAAGCGAGGGTTGTTTGTTAGTGGTCTATATGGTCCAAACTCATTGTCACATAAATCAGCAACAAACCATGGGGTAATCAAACATTGAACAGAGGATCATCAAACTCCAAATTGCCTGGAGCATAAGGGGCTCGAATATTAAACAAGACCTTGATCAAGGGATGTTTTTAAAATAATTTTAAGAATATTGGACTTAATTTGGTGCCCCTATTTTCAGTGTGTTTTAGAAAAATAATTTTTTAAAATATTCTATTTCAAAACCAATTTGTAATGAGTAAAATGATCCAAAATCTTATTAATGTGACCGTAAAATATTGGAATATTTATGTGAAACATATATCTCTAACGCTTTGGCAATAGGCTTAAGATACAGGTAAACAACGCCTCACCCAAAACCCATGCACCCTCAAAGTCAGTAAAAAAAGAACAAAAATCCATTGCATCCTCAAAATCAGTAAAGAAAGAAACAAGGTCATGGATGAAACTGTAAACGAGATAACAAACAAATCCAAAACTCAAATTTGATACCATTAAAAAGAATTACGACTTCCATCTCAAAACTATAGTGATGAATAAAACGATCCCAGATCTTATTAATGTAACTGAAAATCTTTAGAATATCAATATGGGACATTTGATCTCTTAACAATACAATACAAAGTAACTCGTTAAAAACACCTTGGAATATCCTAAAATATCCAAAACTTCATGAAAATACCCAAAATATACAGCCTACAAAAACAGTATACCACCATCTCCACCCTTCCATCACAACGATCCATTGCATTCTCCTTCCCCCTCACCCCGTTCTCCCCTTTCCACTTCTGCACCACCTTCTTCCCTTACCCTTTTTCCATCCTCCCAACTCTCTCCTTTCCATCCCGTCCACTTCCCTCTCCCCAACCCTGCCCTCGCCCCTCCCTTCCTCTCCAAAAGCAAATTTGTTCACACCCAATGATCACACTAACCACAAATCCCGACCAGATCCATATGGAATAAGGAGGGGATGGAACAGTAAGATAGGGGAAAAATGGAGGGGAGAGAGAGGGACAGTGGGGAGGAGAAAAAGGAGGTGAAATGGATAGGGGGAAAGGTTGTAGACAAGAGGGAATGGAAGAAGGGAGAGGAGTGGTGTGTTGGAGGGAGGAGAAAGGGTGGGAGAAGGATAAGGGAGAGGATGTTTTTAAAATATTAGGTGTTTAGGACAAATATCAACATTCTCAAATTTACACAAACATTAGGAGAAGGGAGAAGGAGAAGGGAGAGGATGTTTTCATAAAATAATTGAGGCAAGTTATAGTAAATTTACACAAACATTCTCAAAAAACACCATCGAAATAGAACCTGTGTCTTGCTGAACCTTAAATTAGGAAGCAACAAGAATACTATACTATCATTAGCAAGTTATATAGCCAAATGATACTAGAAGTTACAGGTTGGCTTGGCAAGATTACGGGTTAAAATTGACTACAGACTTGAATGCTGAAAGGCGCAGGTTTACAGGTAGAATTTGGTCTTGTCCACCACCCTAATTTATTTCTTGCACCTTTTTAAAAGCAAAAATACTAATACAAGTCGAATAATTGCTATGTTCTACAAGATTAAGTTTACCTAAATATTTGTCTTTGATTTTGTACTCACATTCTTACGTGATGGGCTGGACAAGTAGTTTTCAAAATTTATGCTTTTTTTTTTGGTAATATGTTCACTAATTGTACATAACACTGACCTATCCCCACCCTTAAGAGACAAAAATTGTAGCAATGTTGAAATATCAACTCCTGAAAAGACAACCATGGCAGCTGGCTTGTCGTTTCTAAACTCGAATATTCGACCGACACAAGCAAGGAAGAAGCGCAGAAGGTACGCAGATGCACGCATCAAAACCAGGTTTGTCGATATAAAAAGAAATAATCAAAACATAGTAATAATTTGTTTTAACAAACAGTCCATGATTCAAGGGAAAACGTTTATTTTTGTTCAGACGAAAGTGAAAGGAAGGGTAGAAAATACATCTTTTTTCCTGTTAGGTCAACTCTTATAAAGAAAGACCAAAACAAAGTAATTCTTATAAAGAAGACCATTAAAAGGAAACTTCGTAGAAAGGGCGTGTTAAGTAAAGAGGGTAATGTTATCATTTTTCAACTATTAAAAAAAGGTCAAGTACATTAATTTATGACAAAATTTTATAAATACGAATCCAACTCACATTCTTGGGGCATTCCTCCTCAATTGTTCGCCATTTTTTAGCATCAGAGCATCAAGAAAGAGAGAGAGAAGCCTAATCAAGTAGCTTTCGCAACTCCATTAATCTCTGGTGAATTACAAAAGTTAAGGGATGGAAAATTGTACTGAAATTTTTGATGTAATAGTGGTTGGAGCAGGCGTTATGGGCAGTTCTACAGCTTACCAAACAGCTAAACGTGGCAAGAAGACACTCCTGCTTGAGCAATTCGATTTCTTGCACCACCGAGGCTCCTCCCATGGTGAATCAAGAACCATCCGTGCAACCTACACCAAAGATTTCTACCCTAAAATGGTCCTAGAGTCAGCAAAACTGTGGGAAGAAGCCGAAGAAGAAGCTGGTTACAAGGTCTACTTCAAGACTTCCCAAATTGACTTGGGTTCATCATACGACAAGTCCCTCCAGGCCATCATATCCAGCTGCCAGAAAAACAGGGTTCCTGTTCAAGTTCTCAACCATAACCAAGTTTCCGAAGAGTTCTCCGGCAAGTTTCAATTAACTGAGGATTGGATTGGTGTGGTGATTGAGCATGGTGGCGTTATTAGGCCAACCAAGGCAGTTTCAATGTTTCAAATGCTTGCAATGAAGAACGGCGCAAGCCTTAGAGACAACATGGAAGTGGTAGATATTAAGAAAGATCCTTCCAAAGATGCCATCTTGGTCAGCACCAGAAATGGTCAAATGTTTTGGGCGAAAAAATGTGTTGTCACAGTTGGAGCTTGGATGAAAAAATTGGTCAAGGAAGTTGCAGGTCTAACTCTACCTATACAACCCCAGGAAATAACTGTATACTACTGGAAAATAGAACAAGGGCATGAGGCTGAGTTCACGATTGAAAGTGGTTTTCCGACTTTTTCGAGCTATGGTGAGGCTCACATCTTTGGCACTCCATCTTTGGAGTTCCCAGCACTGCTCAAAATATTAGTGGACGGTGGCCATCCCTGTGATCCAGACAAGAGAACTTGGTCTGCATCGCCTGATACGCTTAGTGCAACAAAAGAATGGATCCAAAGCAAATTTGGTGGTCTCGTTGACTCCAGCGAACCTGTCTTGACACAATCTTGCATGTATTCTATGACCCCTGACAAGGATTATGTGATTGATTACTTGGATGGAGAATTTGGGAAGGATGTTGTGGTTGCTGGAGGCTTTTCAGGACATGGTTTCAAGATGGCACCAATTATTGGGAGGATATTGGCTGACCTTGCTATAGATATGCAAGCAAAAGATGTGGATATGAAGCACTTTAATATAAAAAGGTTTGAGGGAAACTCAGAAGGAAATCATGAGGATTTTGACGATTAAGTCGATTCGGTTGATTTGAGGAATGATTGAAGCGAATACCATTTTTGTGTCGTTCCTGTCAGATATTTGAGTTACGATGATTGAATTGCTTCAACTTTGAGACATCTATTGTACATGCACTCAACCAGTAATAACACTGATTCCACTCGCCATATTAGTCCAACATGCTAATTTAAGTAATCTTTCTCTTGTGCTTTCCCATGTTTTACTGTCCTTTATCTGCTATTCTCTCATTGTTGTTTTCCTTCGGAAGATAGGAATGGTACAGGCTATTGTTAATCATCACATTACTTAATTTTGAAAGTTTTAGACTATCGTTAATCAGCACTTTTCAGACTATTTTTAATCAGCACTTTTCCTACTTTTGAAGTTTCAAACTATTGTTAATCACCACTTTTCGGATGATACGGTTTTGAAAGTTTCAGACTATTTTCAATCACCACTTTTCTTAATTTTATCACTATTCTATCTCTTTATCCTAATATTTTAGATATCTTCACCCCATTTTCTTTGATATTTTCACAAATATGCAATGTTTTTAAACCTGAATAAAAAATTGAACCGGAACAGCTTCCGATTTGCAATTTAACCAGTTTTATCTGTTCAATTCTGGTTAAAAAATTTTATCATTTTTTTATTCATTTTAGTATTAAAAAATTTAAGAAAACCTGAAATATTTGTTTTAAAAATAAAAAAATTTAGTGAAATCCAGTAGAACCTCCGGGTTTTTAATGGCCCAACTATTACTCATTTTCTTGTTTAATGGATTCAATTGAACTTAACCTGACTAATTCTCTGCTGATAGACAACTGCCCCCAAATGTAAATTTACCTCTTTTGGGCACAAAATGTAACAAACTTACATGCTTAGCCTTTGATATCGGTCTTCCAATGGTGTCATCATCGATTGATTAACTGATAAGTGTGCATTTTTGTGTGATTTAAATGTGTTTTATTATTTAGTTTTGGCGTGTTTTATTTATTTCTATAGTTAATTAACTAGATTTCTAGTAAATTATGCATTTTGCGGTTTAAATATCAAAAATTACATTTCTATAGATTAAATTGGTGAAAACTTCATGTTTTTATAGGATTTAATGATTCAATCATCAATTGGAGTGATTTGAGAAGATATTTGGACAATTATTGATGAATTGAAGTGATTTAAAGAGTATGAAGTGCAAAAGATGAAATGCAACTTAGTATAAAAGGGAAAAAGTTTGACACATGCTGGTATTTCAGCTATATCTTGAGTTACAAGTATTGGATTGAGGTAATTTTTGAATCATTTTGAAGCATATAACTCCATTTCTTATGAAGATAGCAAAATTCAGTTCATGAGTTTTCCTAGTCAAAAAGTCTAAATACAGTTGGTCATTTTTATTGCCGAAAGCTGAAACAGATTTTTGATTAGTCAAGGGTATATTTATCATTTATCAGTTTACAAAACTCCAAATCGGGTGATTCTTGATGCATTGGAAAGCAACTAAAGGGCTACAATTTCTATGTTTTGTACAAGAGTTAGTTTAGCCTCTATCATCGAGAAAATATCAATTGAAATTGGTACAAAAACAGAGCAAAGTTGAAGACTAACTAGAAAGGAGAAAACTTGCAAAAGAGGCAAAATGTGGGGTAATACATGACCTCAGCCCGCATTTTCTAAGGTCACGTTTTCTTCATTTTTGGCTACAACTTATTCTGCAACTTGTGCTCTATTCACACAAATTTTTTGACCAATTTGTCTGTAAGAAATCCGGCTAGATGTTAGCAAGCAAGCATAGAGTTTTCAAGAAACAACTTTTGGTGATTTTAAGAGACAAGTTTGCCAACGAGAAACAACTCATCTTGATCTTGAATTTCTCTATAAATAGGGTCTTTGTTGAGCTTGTTTAATAACTTTGGAAGGCTAGAGACACTACCAAAAAATGTGGTTTTCACTAATTTTTCTTAATTCATTAGTTTAGTATAGTATAGTTAGTATAGTTTTTCTATCTTGTACTTGTAGTTAGATTGGATGAAGAATTGAGGAGCAAGATGGAGAGTTGGATCTCATGTAACAAGGGTAACTTCTTTGTTATCACTTTCTTTTATATATTTGAATTCATATCAGACACGAAAAAACCATTGAAAATCGAGCCTTATGTAGATCTCTCTCTCTCTCTCTCTCTCTCTCTATGGATTTATCTCTTGTTTATGCAAGTTTAATGTATCCTAGAACTTTTTAAGGATAGTCTTTTCCCTCAGGTTTTTCTAGCAAGAGTTTTGTCTTCCTAAGGTTTACTTGTGGGAGTTTTTCTTTGCTCTTTGGAATGTGTGATTTTGCTTGTCATCTGTAAACTCATCTTACCTGATTAGGAATAATTTCAGTTTATATTGGCGGTTTGAAACATTGCATCCATATGCCCACAACCACCGTTTTTCATTGCTGATAAAGATATGGAGTTTCAAGAGTTCTATTTTTGTTGATTTTTCATTGTGGAAGGAGATCCCTTGCATTTTTTATACTTGCTATATGCATCTGTTGCCATTAATACATTTGTTTGAATGAATGCGATGGTGATCTTTATTTGTCAAAATATCATGAGTCAATAATTTGTGACGACATGTGTGAAATTTGGTATTCAAATTCAAATTGGAATAATGTGTAAGATATTCAAATCCGTCAATGTATACACTGATAGATAATGTAAAAAAGATTAATTCTTAATTTTATAGTATATACAACATTTAAAACTTAGGAACCAAATTTAATAAGATTTCTAGCTACAACCCATCCCTGTAATTTGTAGGTGGGAAACTATGGAGCTAATATCGACTCAATTACCATCTTTTTTTTTTTGGTCAATTACCATCTGGTTAAGCAATTATTGGTCGTTAAGGCATAGGGAATCTGTCATGCCTGGATTCAAACAGACAGCTTGGCATAAAAAGCCAACATGAAAAATTGATATGTCGCAACAGAAGCAAAAGCTAGAACCCTCAAGCCACTGCCAAAGAATATCTCCCCAGGCCTCAAGCAAATTACAAAAATGTTTTACTAGAACTATAGATGCCTTGAAGCTGAAAGAACAAGATCCCCTCAAAGCCCAAACAAATGCTAATATCTTTATTTCTAGGTATAAATAATTTCTGCACCTAATTGATCTTATAAATGGAATTTTATGTGTCATTATTGAAAGGATAAGAAGAAATGTTAGGTGAACCTGCAAAAATACAAATGCATGATTACATGGCTTCGACACTATTTAGAATTTCCAAAAATCTCTTCATTTATTTTCATTTTTTCTTTGTCACCTTCCACGGACTTTTAATTTTTTCTTATTTAAGTATTTATGTTAAGGTCCCAGAGAAAAATTACACAACTAAGATATTACATACACGTCAAGCAAACATTGCATCTTCTAAAATGGATTGTTTAACCTATCTTTTTTTTTTTTTTTGGTAAGAGATTGTTTAACCTATCACAATGTAAAGGATAAGAGAAAGTGTTCGGCACCTGCATAAGTAACTTCATATAACGTCAAGACATTGATAATTCTCAATATATTTTTATTCATTTCAATTTGTTCTTTTCACATCCGACAAACTTTTTATCTTTTAATGCACTCCTGTGGTAGTAGGACTCTTAAAGTCTAGGTAGGACTCTTAGAGTCTTCCCTACTGCCAAATTTAAGGTCCAAATGCTACTTAACAGTTGAAAATGGCAAGGTAAAACAAAAATATATAAAACTACAAATGAATGATTTCATATAGTTTCCGTAAATTAAGAATTATCAGAATATTATCAATTAGTTTAATTTATTATTTTTCACAGCCATAAACTTTTATCTTTCTGAACTAAATATTATTTTTCTGAACCAAATCTTTGGGGCTTTCATTAAAAACATCATACAAGTGCACATATTATATACATGCGGAGAAAAAATCCTAGGAACTAATGATTAATGAAGAAATTTCTTAAGCCTACATAAAGCTCTTGTACCTTTAACGTTGTCCCAGCAGTAACTTTATTTGCCTATATATACTAGAACACAAGTGAACAGGATTCACAATTTGCAAACCTAGCTTTCCACAAACTTTCAGATAATAAAACAGATTTCGGCAAACCAAAAAGTAGCGGAAAAGTTCTTTTGGAGAGAAAGTAAGCCATTTGGTTCGCGCCAGACGCCACTTCATTCAACTTCCAACTGTGAGAATCCTCTATAACTTTTGCTCAATCTGACCATTTAATGTAACCTTGTATGCCGCTTGGTTATGTTTCATTCTTTAAAATGAATGTCTTAATGCATTTAATTAGCCATTATAGCTTGGATTGATGCACTAAATCAATCGTTTGACTCTGTAGTTTTAACTCTTAGTGGCATTAACAGACTTGATTGTATTATCATAAACAGAAAACACGAAGCACGCAACCTTTGTTCGAAATGTACAACGTTCATCTTTTGTCGGCCATTTTATTCTTTTTGTTTGATAGAGAAAATAATTCCTATGTTTTCCATAGGTTACTTGGGAAGCAACAAAAATTTCTAAACAAAATCTAGAGATTCTTGTGTTGGATCCTTAATCCAATGCTGGACTTATATGTAAATAATTATGTGTTGCAAACTATTAAATAAGGTTAAGTCCAATTAAAGTGATTAAATATGATTTGGCATTAATATATCTAATAGGGTGTGGGCCTTTAATGTGTATAGAATTAAGGATATTTCCTATTTCTATGATGGGGTGAAATAGGGATCCGAAGGGTAACAGGAATGTTATCTATAAATAAGGTTATGGTCCCCAGATCACACTTTTTTTTTCTTATTGTCATATTTTCTAGTACCACAGAATAGCTCTTCCCTAATATCCCATCGTTAGGAAAGATACCAGAAAAAAACTAAAGGGCTCTCTCAAGAATTGTCAAATACGTGTTGACCTTGAAGGCCACCCCAATATCTTTAGAGATTTAAATATCAGTTTGTCGATATGAATTCAGGTATGCTTTCATAATTTTACTGTTAATTTATTTCTTAATAATTGCCATATAGATTTTGGGTTTAATAGGTGATAACTTTCACCAAAGGTTAATATAAATTACCACCCTAACAAGTGATATCAGAGTCGGATATGGTTGATTATTAGAAAATAATTTGGATTTAGCAATTTTTTTAAGAACATTTATGCATGATATTTGTTAAGGATTGGCCTACCTTGATTGTTTAGTTTGTTCATATCGTATGAATGGCTTGTTGCTCCAGTTAATGTGTCACGTGAATTCAGTTTTTGATATATGCATATTGGTTATCAAACGAGGAAACTCCTGGTTATTGGCGGATTGCATTCAATTTTGACTATGAATCTATGGACCGGCCACATAAGTCATGATATGGCTTTCAGATTATGTTCTCTGACTGGTTGCAAAAGTCATGATAGGGCCACATGCTACATGTTTTCTTTAGTCATGTAATCGATTTGCATGTTTTGGCTTATCATAGAATGCATGTGGGTCAACTTTGTATTGATTCATTGTATTGGTTTCAATGTTCTGTTCACGAGATTATTTAATAGGAAAATTATAGTTACAAGGTACGATGCAATCCAGTAGTTACGGAATTTTTTTTTGGCTCAATGTTTTTCAATAGTTTGGCTGTGTCTTCATGTTGAATGTCATGCAAGAACTGAATTAAAATACAATCTTTTGCATCTATTTAATTCTCTTGTATTTGGACTTTGACTACTACTCTTTGACTTATTTTCTTGTTTAAGAATAAACATGCATATATTTTTATTAATAAAATTAGGGTTTCTTTAATCTGGGTGAACCGTAATAAAGTTAAATAAAATACTTAAGCCTACAAAGTCCATATATTTGGCCCACTAAGTATATAGTTTTTATGAAGTATTTATGGATTTCAAGAAAATTTTGGGCTTGAATGATAAATTTGGGTCAAATTATGGATATGGACTTTTGGTCCAATAAATATGGATCCAATTGACTGGTTTGACCAAATTTGACTGATTTGACTAGGTTTGACTATGTTTTGATCAGAGTTGGCTTTGATAAATTTTTTTTTAATTTGTATAATTTTAAAATTGAATATTGGTATGATATATATATATATATATATATATATATTAGAATAAATTAATTGAAACAATATGCCACCAAAGTGACCTTCATTGTGAAAATCAATTTATTTTAGAATATAACTAGTTGGGTACTTGTGATTTTATGAACATTGATCGACCCAAAGGAAAGTCAATATTTAATAAGATTACATGTGCACTTGTGGTAATAAACATGTGATAATTATTCGAATTTTTTACATGTGAATTATAAATTGACCCAAAGGAAATTTATTTTTTGACATGTTATTATTGTCTGTGTTTATTACTGTGTCAAGATATCACTTAAAATTAATATTTTGTCCAAAGACAAAATATTAATGGAACATCGATATCTTGAGATGGGACTACCATTATTTAAATTTATTATTATTTTGGTTTATGTGAGCTTGTTTTAATTATTTTATGTTTTCTGTTCAATTGCAAATGATCTTACGAATATTATTATCAACATCAATAATATTCCTATACTGACGGCATAAACTTCAAGTTCTGAAAAGAAAATCTCTTGATAGTATTTAGAGTAATGGATCTCGACCTTGCATTAAGAGATGATTCTCCCCCACTTCTTACAGATTAAAGTACCTCTGTTGAAAAGAGCGATAAGGAAAGGTGGAAGAGATCAAATCGCTTGTGTCTGATAATCATTAAAAAGGCCGTTCCAAAAGCATTCAGAGGAACAATGACAGTAACTGCTAAAGAGTTCCTTCAGGACATTGAAAAAAGGTTTGTCAAGAATAAAAAGACTGAAATTAGTACGCTTTTGACGCACATAGTTTCAATAAAATATAGTGGTAAAGACAATATCAAAGAATACATCATGGAGATGTCTCATCTTGTTTCAAAATTAAATGCATTTAAATTGGTACTCTCTGAAAAGTTACTCGTGCATTTGATTTGAAAATCTCTTCTTATACAGTTTACTTAGTTGAAGGTGAGTTACAACTGTCAAAAGGAGACTTGGTATCTAAATGAGCTCATCTCACGCCGTGTAGAAGAAGAGGAAAGGTTGAACTAAGATCAGATAGAGAGTGCTCATCTGGTCTCAACCACTAATAATAAAAGCAAGGGACTTAAGAGAAAAAAGGATAAAGAAGCTGCAGGTACGGTACCACAAAAGAAACAATAAAAGAAATCAATTGATCAAGGAAGAAATAGTTGTTTCTTCTATGGAGTTGAAGGGCATAAAAAGAAACATTGCACCAACTATCACGCTTGGCGTGTTAAGAAATGTATACTTCTTAATTTGATTTTTTCTGAAATTGATTTAACTTCGGTACCTAGACACACAGGTGGTTAGATTCTGATGCAACAACTCACATCAGTGTGCCTATGTAGGATTGTCTGAATTGCCGAAAGCCTAATGATAATGAAAGATATATTTATGTGGACGATAGCAAAACAGTTCAAGTTAAGACAATAGGTGTTTTTAGATTATTGTTAAAGACCGGATTTTATTTGAATTTTAATGAAACATTTGTTGTACTGTCTTTTGACGGAATTTAATTTCTATTTCTATTTTGAACAAATTTGGTTATTTTTGTTCATTTGAAAATGGATTTGAATTGTTTCATGATTCAAAATTGGTTAGTTCTGATTCTTTAATGTACTACGATAATCTACATTTAATTGATACAATTGCACCATTTAATGAATCTCTGCATTTGAGTACTAGAGGAGTAAAGAGAATATTAATCAATGAGAATTCAGTTGCATTATGGCACAAGAGATTGTGACATATCTCCAAACAGAGAATGGAAAGACTTGTGTCAAATGAAATTCTCGACCCCTTGAGTTTTACAGATTTTGATCATTGTGTTAACTGTATAAAGGGGAAACAAACCAATAAAAAAATATTTGAAACCAATAGGTCCTTAGGAACTTATACATACAGATATTTGTGGATCATTTCTACATCTACTTGGAATGGTCAATAATATTTTATAACGTTCATTGACGATTTTTTTAAGATATAGCTACATATATCTCATTTCTGAAAAATTACAATCACTTGACGTGTTCAAAAATTTTAAAGATGAAGTTAAGAACCAACTCAATAAAAGGATTAAAAGCGTCAGATCTGACCGTGGTGGTAAGTGCTATAGTAGATATGACGATTCAGGTGAATAACGTCCAGGACCATTTGCTAAATTTCTAGAGGAATGCAGTATCGTCCCATAGTACACTATGCTGAGTTCACCTACTATGAATGGTGTAGTTGAAAGATGAAATAGAACACTCAAAGACATGGTAAGGAGTATGATATATTATTCTACCTTACCAGAGTCATTCTAAGAAGAGGCACTTAAAACTGCAGCATATATCTTTAACAGAGTTTCAACTAAAACAACTATCAAAATTTCTTTTGAACTTTGGACAGGAAAAAAGTCCAGTTTAAAGCATTTACATATTTGCGGATGTCCAATTAAGGCAAGACTTTATAGGCCAAATGAAAAGAAATTGGACTAAAAAAATGGTTAGTTGTTATTTTATTGGATATTCTAAAAGATCCAGGGGTTTCAAGTTTTATAATCCCACGACTAAATCGATTTTCGAAACAGGAAATGTCCGGTTCTTTGAAGGTGTTGAGTTTGGAGGAGAAAATATAATAAGGGACCTTGTTTTTAAAGAGAGATATGTCAATATTCTCATAGGTGTTATTGATTTTGTTCAGGATCTCATTCCTGATATTGATCATGACATAACGAATCAAAATAATGTCGAAGAACAAAATATTATACAAGAACAAACTCTTCCTCTCGAAGAACCAGTGCTATTACGAAGATCCACTAGAGAAAGGAAAAGTACAATACCAGATGATTACATTGTGTTTCTCTAGGAACATGAGGACGACACTGGATTGATAGAAGATGATCCAATCAACTTCCGTCAAACCATGAAAAGTTCAAAATTTTAAAAGTGGATCGATATCATTAGTGAGAAAATTAAATCAAGGAAAGACAATGATATTTGGGATCTTGTCCCATTGCCAGAAGGTGCGAAACTCATTGGTTGTAAATGAATATTTAAAATCAAGAGGGATTCGAAAGGCAATGTGAAAAAATACAAAATTCGTCTTGTCACTAAGCAATTTACACAAAAAGAAGGTATCGGTTAGAAAGAACCCTTCTCTCCGGTCTATTCAAAGAATTCTTTTAAAATTATCATGACATTAGTGGCGCATTTCAATCTTGAATTATACCAGATGGATGTAAAAATAGCATTTTTCAATGGTGACATTGATGAGACGATTTATATGGTGCAACCAAAAACTTTTGTATTACAAAATTCAAAAAATATGGTTTGCAAACTTAAAAAATTCATCTATAGAATCAAACAAACATTTCGATAATGGTGTTTTAAATTTCATCTAGTGATCATTTCATTTGATTTTGAGATGAATTTAGTAAATGATTATATATACCATAAGTTCTGTGGGAACAAATATATTTTTTTGGTATTGTATGTTGATGACATTTTACTTGTCAACAACAATATGGGCCTATTGCATGAAATTAAGAGATTTCTATCTAAGAATTTTGAAATGAAAGATCTTGATGATGCATCTTTTGTGTTAGGTATACAGATATACTGGAATTGTTCTCGGGGTATTTTGAAACTATCACAAAAGGGTAATATCGAAATTTTTTTAAAAGATATGGCATGCAAAATTATAAATCAGGTGACACCCCTGTGGCTAAAGGAGACAAATTTACTCTCAACCAGTGTCCTAAGAATGCTTTTGAGGAAAAAAAGATGCAAACGATTCCTTATACGTCAGCAGTAGGGAGTCTAATGTATGCTCAAATGTATACGCGTCCAGATATTGTGTACATTACTGAAATGTTGGGTAGATATTTAAATAATTTTGAATTAGATCATTGGAAACCAACCAAACGAGTCTTATGATATTTACAAAAAATAAAAAATTACATGCTTACATATCGGAGGTCAGATAAACTCAAGATCATTGGGTATACTAATTTTGATTATACTGGATGCCAAGATACTATGAAGTCGACGTCAGTGTATATTTATTTGTTAGTTGGAGGTGCCATATCTTGAAAGAGTGCCAAACAGTCTGTTATAGCATCTTTTATTATGGCTGCCGAATTTATAACTTCCTATGAGCCATCCAATTATGAAATTTGGTTGCGAAATTTTGTCACATGATTACGTATAGTGGATAGTATAGAAAGATCATTCAAATTATTTTGTGACAATAAGTCAGCAGTCCTATATTCCAATAATAACAGGAGTTCGATAAAATCTAAACATATAAATATCAAGTTCCTATCTGTTAAAGAAAGAGTACAAAGTGGGTAGTTATTGATAGAGCATATCGAAACAAACTCCATGGTTGCAAATCCGTTTACTAAGAGATTGCCACTCAAAACGTTTCATGAGCAAACTACTCGTATAGGTGTCATGTTATTAAATGATGTACAGTTTTAGTGAGAGTTTGTTATTTTAAATGCACTTATGATACTTTTCGGTTATTAATGATTTAAGACTATCTTATGCATAAATAAAGTTTGGATTTATTTACACTCTGACTTTGGTATGATTTGATCTCGTAAAAATTTAAAGTGGACCAGTTGAAAATAGGTATGTTTTGATCACATTATATGAAATTTTCATACTACACATCCATATCAGGATTCATGTCATTCAATATATATGACTATTGATGAGTTGAGTTACGAAATTGTAACAAAGGCAGTTTTAATCATATACTGGTATGATTGATAGATCGAATTGGTTATAGATACATTGTGATAATGACAGTAAAGTTGAACTCATACAGTTAATTGCAAAACATAATTATAAGGTTACACATATAGTTCAAGGGGGAGATTGTTGGATCCTTAATCCAATATTAGATTTACATGTGAATAATTATTTGTTGCAAACTGTCAAATAAGGTTAAGTTCAATTAAAGTGATCAAATATGGTTTGGACTTAATGTATCTAATAGGGTGTTGGTCTTTAATGTGTAGAGACTTAAGGATATTTCCTATTTCTATGATGGGTTGAAATAGGAATCTAAAGGGTAACATGAATGTTATCTATAAATAGAGTTATAGTCCTCAAGTCACACATTTTTTTTTATTGTCATATTTTCTAGTACCACAAAATAGTTCTTCCCTGATATCCTATTATTAGGAAAGATGCTAGAGAGAAACTAAAGGGCTCTATTAAAGATTGGCAAATACGTGTTGACCTGGAAGGCCACCCCAATATCTTTAGAGATTCAAATATCAGTTTGTCGATATGAATTCAGGTACGTTTTCGTAATTTTACTGTTAATTTATTTCTTAATAATCGCCATATAGATTTTGGGTTTAATAGGTGATAGCTTTCATTAAAGGTTAATATAAATTACCACCCTAACATCTTGTACAGCTTCGAAATTTGCTGAACCTGCCGACTCATGACTCGGCTTCAAACTTGGGACAAACAGAAACTACATCTCAAAGGTTTAATTAGCAAACAGTTTCCATTAGAGTGTAAGTCAATTCCTCATTGTTTTCTTTAAGTTCAATAAAATTAAGAAATGGAAAAACCAGACTACATATGCGAGTATTCAAAATTTGTCAACTTTAACTGCAAAGCCCAAAATACAAAAGTTCTTTGACTAAGCCAGGGGAAAAATGGTTTCTAAGACTAGTATAGGATTAGTACTGCTGGTTGTAGCCTTGTTGTTACTGGTTGCATGGGCAATTTTGACTTGGCAAAAATGCAATGCATCAGAAAAGTTGGAAAGATTGCCACCGGGGCCAAGGCGGTGGTCGGTGGTGGGCAATATGTTTCAATTGGGATGGTCAGGCCATGAGTCATTTGCTATATTGGCTAGTAAACAAGGCCCTATAATGACTCTTTGGCTAGGATCAATGTGCACTGTGGTGATATCATCGAATGAAGTGGCTCGTGAGATGTTCAAGAACCATGATGTGGTTCTTGCTGGAAGGAAAATATACGAGGCAATGAAAGGAGATATTGGCAATGAGGGCACTCTTATAACTGCACAATATGGTCCCCGTTGGCGGATGCTCAGGCGCTTGTGCACGGTCAAGTTATTTGTGATGTGTGAGGACTCGAATTTTACCTACTTTTAATTCTATTTTACTGGTTTATTTAATTATTTATTCATCAGTTTTCTCCAAATAATTTATTTCAACCATTTTGAATCCGTTTGCATGGAATAATGTCTCTCTTATATTTTTAAAACACCCCGTTAGCAAAATTGATTTTCTACGACTCATTTAGTAAGAAATAGCGAATATACATTTTTCGAGATAACATTCGATCCGAGAGTGTAATAATCTTGGAGAATTAAGAATAATCAATAGTAGACTAAGAAAAGTTAATTGAGCAATTAGAAGTGAGTGAGTTAAAATTAAGCTTTTATCGTGTTCGCGTCGAAAGTTTCTCGTAAGTCGCGCCGGTACGATTAAGTGGAGATTTGAGGATTTAATACTAGACTCGTAAGTGTGAGTAATTACAGTGTTAGAGGAATTGCCTTGTAGGATTAGTATATAAGTGCAACAAACAAGAGAGAAAGTGGTAGTACAAAACCCTAATGAGTTACCATTAAGAGTTGACTTTTTGCAACTTTAAATTAGCTTGTCCAACACCTTTTCTTCATTCTTTCTCCCCAAGAATCAAACCACAAACACACACACACACACACACACACACACACACACACTCTCTCTCTCTCTTATTTTTGGCCAGCCTTAGAAGCTCCAAAGGGAAGAAGAAAACTTCATCTTCTAGCTCCAAGTTTGCTTGCTTTTCTTCATCCAACTTCCTAATCTCTTGGAATTTCACTCTAGCAAGAAGAAAGGTGAAGGCCTATGGAGTTTCTTGGTGAAAGTTTGGAGGAAAGTCTCACTTACATCTAGGGTTTAGTTGCTTGGAAGGTAACCCCCTTCACCCTCTTTAATCTTTCAATTTATACCAATATTGATGGTTGGTTTTCATGCGTTTGAAACCCTAATCAAGTTATTAAATTAGTGGACTTGAGGAAACATTTATCTTGCTTTAAATCCTAGGCTAGTGGTCTTGAGGAGGCCTTTAGGTAGCTGACTTGAGGTCTTATTGCTTGATTGTGGTTGTTGATGTGATTTATAGCTTGATTATGGTTTGATGGTGGAGAGGAAGTGGAAGAAATCGTGAGGAAGAGAGCTAGCCGAAATTCTGTTTTGATGTCCTGCTTTAAATTCAAAATTTTGATGATTATATAGCTGCTAAAATGAGTGATATATGTTGTATTATGTGTGTAGAAAGTGTCTTGAGAAGATCATTTCAAATGGTTACATAAAACTTGAGTTTTGGAAAAGTTCGAAATCTGGAAATTTGCTAGCAGGGTAGCCAACCAGTGGTTCTTTGTCTGAACATAACTCTTTGTACAAAGGCATTTGAAACTAGACATTTAGAGCTTTCAAACGGTATAAGAATTCCCTGCTACTTCATTTTGAGTAAACCATAGCGAATCAGCAAAATAGACTGTCCTGTTATGCCTATCTGTCCAAGAGAAACTAGGAAGCTACATCTTGTGGCTCGATTTTGTTTCACTTGTGAAAAGATTTTCAAAATGATGTCTTCTTATGAATTGTAGCATTTTGAACCTAGTTTCTAATACCATAAACCATTCTCAATTTGGTCTTGTGTAGAGTCAGATTTGGTCCAATTTCAAAACTGCATCAAAGCTGGAAACTGGAAAATTTTCCCTTCCCTGCTTACCGAATGGTCAATTCTGTTTTGCAGTGTTTTATTTCAAAAATTTTAGTTTCATTTACCTATAAATTGTCATTAAATGTTCTGAAACCTTGGTTTAAAAAATGGAGCTAATTGGGGCAGATTTCGTTGGACAAAACTTTTGAAAAAGAAAGAAAGATAGGGTTGGCAGATTAGCTTTAAAGAATTTCACAAACTTTGGTCGTTTCGTTAACTACTTTTCCGTGTGAGTTTTTGCCTAAATTTTGATAGAGAGGTAGTCCGCATATGGAGGTTTAAGTGTACCAAATTTGGCATAATTTCAATATCATTTCAAGGCCCAAATAATGCCCCAAATATTGCTCTTCAAATCTGGAAATCCATTGATCAGGTTGCAAAAATCAGCCAACTTCAAACTGTTATATCTTGTTGCTCAAAACTCCGAATTTAGTTCTGCTTGTTGTATTTGAAACTTGATGTGGAAATCTTGTTATGTTGTAAATGTCAGAGGCTGATTTAGTTTCTGTGAATTTTACCGAATTTCCAAACATTGCTGAAAAACCAAGATTGGTTTTGTCCTGTCTTCATGAAACTGTAATTTTGAGCTGAAATTTGAATGGTTTTTGGTCGGAATCTTGGAAAAATGTCTTCTGGGAAGTTTTAGTACTTTTAATCTAGTTTCCAAAGGTGTAAATTTTTCCATTTTTGGACATATCAAACTCAAGATTTGATTTTCCATGTATGGTTGCGCAAAGCTAAAAATTTCTGATTCTTTAGGAAATGAACTTTTGAGAACTTTTCACTTCCTTTCGATATTGATAAACCGTTTTAAACTTGATTTCATGGGTAACACAAGTTTTCCCTTGTGACTTTAAATTCTCACTTTTGAATCTCGATTTTTGAGGGATTAAAGCTTTTCTAAGATATTGTCTTAAATTTTAAGCGAGTGTACTTTCTTTCTTGAATGCTAAGTGGTTGTGAGTATATGTGAGTGATGGTTGATCACTATTTCTTCAGGCACTCAAGAGGATTTTGAAGGGAATCTCGGAGCGGATAACTAAAGACTTTATTTACTCACTTGTTTTGAATTGGTGAGTGTCAAGTGCATGATTTGTTGCATAATACTTGAGATACTTCTTGTTGAATATGTGAATTGGACTTGTCGACTTGAGTGTGTACTTTATCTCACTCGTTCTCTTTTACTTGATTATATAATTAACTTGCTTATATGTGAAATTTTACTTGTATTTGCCTCAATGTCGATTGGAGTGAATCTCATCGACATATACTTGTAATCGTGGGGGATGCCCAAACTCATAGGCTAACCTTGTGATTCGAGCTGGCATGGGCTTGGTCGAAAAGTTTGGTGAACCATGAGATAGATCTTAAAGTTTGATCTATTTGAGAGATATTGCTTGGCATACTCGTCTAGTATTGCCCTTTAATAATCGACGTGCGGGCCCGATTAAGGGGGTGTAACGGTGGACGGAATTGTGAAGTAAGTGGAATTCTACGGACTTGATACTTACTCGGTTGACGGAGTGTCATCACATGAAAGTATTGGATCGAATCTCGGCAAAGTAAGTGGAATCTAGCTCCTGAGAGCTTCCGTATCCTTATTAATTGTGTTTTATTATTAATTGTGAATTACTTGAATTTTCTAGATTTAATTCTTGTACAAATGTTATTGTTACTTGAACTATGTGTTTGCATGTTTTTTTTTTCTTTTTCTTGGCCTCACTGAGCGTTTGCTCACCCCATTAGTTTGTTTTCCTTAACAGGATCTAAAAATGGAAAGATTTTGGAGAAGCCGAGTTGATTACCTGTTTGATTAGAATTTTGGATGTAATCGATTAGTCGACTTATGGTGGTTGTATTTTGAGTAAAGTTGATGTACTTTTGGTAACTTGTGATGTAAGATTTGAATGTTTATTTAAGGAAGCGAACTTTCTTTGTATCTACTTTTATTATTGGTTATTTATCCTTAAGTTTGAATTGGATTCGTATCGAGCCCTGGCGAGAGTTAGGCAGGCGTTCCATGGATACCCTTGGGTTCGCCCTAAGGAGAAGTGAGAGCGTCACATAATGAGCAGGCTTGATGCAACAGTTGATCATTGATCAGATGGTGAAATATATAGAAGCTGCTGGAGGTTCTGGTGCCAATGGGATAGATGTTAGAAAGTTTTTCTTCTTGCTGGCATTCAATCTTAATGGAAATCTCATGTTTTCCAAGGATCTTTTGGATCCAAGCTCTGAGTGGGGTGCAAAGTTCTTTTACCATGCAGGCAAAGTGAAGGAATATGCTGGAAAGCCCAACATTGCATATTTCTTGCCATTGCTTAAATGGCTTGACCCTCAGGGTATTAGGAGATCAACACAGTATCATGTCAAACGAGCCTTTGACATCGCTGGATTATATTTAAAAGAGAGAATCATTGAAAGTAATAGAGATGAAACGGATCACCCAAGTCCTGAAAAGAGGAGAAGAGATTACTTGGATGTTCTGTTGCATTACCGAGGCGAAAGCGCTGAAGAACCTCCTGAGTTCTCTCCAACAACAATCAACATTATAGTCTTTGTAAGTAATCAATTATGATCCTTTTTTTCTAACTATTCTTCCAATTGTGATTGCCACCAAAAAATTTACCCCGCAAAAGAGAAAAACATTGTGTTTTCTTTCAAATATCAAATTTGGATCTTACCATGTTATTAATCTCAGAACACATGTTTATTCCACATGATTAATTAATCTAGATTGCATAATCTTTTTGTTTCTCAGGAAATGTTCACAGTAGGGACAGACATGACAACTAGTATATTAGAATGGGCAATGGCAGAGCTTCTACGTAATCCAAAAACTCTTGAAAAAGTCCAAGCTGAGTTGAGAAGCGTGATTTGTCTAGGGACTAAGTTAGAAGAAAAACACTTGGATAATCTTTCATACCTTAAGGTAGTAGTGAAGGAGACGCTCTGGCTACATCCACCGCTCCCTTTCTTGGTACCTCACATGGCTATGGACTCGTGCAAAATGCTAGGCTACCACATCCCAAAAGAAACACAAATCTAGTAAATATTTGGGAATTGGAAGGGATCCCAAGACTTGGGAAAATCCTTTAGAGTTCAAGCCCGAAAGATTTTTGGAGCCAAGTACTGCAGATTTTCAGGGACACCATTTTGAGTTTATACCTTTTGGATCTGGCCGGCGAATATGCCCGGCCGTTTCTCTTGCCTCCATGGTTCGCCATTGTAGGTTGCGGTCGCGTTGTAGTCTCGATTGTTCCACATTCGTCGCAGCATATCGGTTGAATATCAGGTGATACGCACATTATAACACATGAAAGTTTGATAAAATTTTGAAAAAAATTACTAAAATTAGAAAATACCAAAAAAGATACAATTTAAAAAAATATCTGAGTTGACTCGAATATATAGGCCAATATCATACATCACGGATTTGAATCGGCCAATATCGGCCGAATCAGAGCGAGTCATCACGAATATGGTAATATCTGTGATTCGAGAATCTGTATCGTACTGGTCCCTTCCGTTTCAGTAATGATTCGGCCGATATGTGTCGGTATCGGCCGATATGGCGAACCATGCTTGCCTCTCTAGTGCTACCAATGGCTCTAGGATCAATCTTGCACTTGTTTGATTGGAGCTTAGCTGATGGGATTAAACTAGAAGAGTTGGACATGGGAGAAAGGATGGGGATAACACTCAGGAAAGCAGTACCTTTAAAGGCCATACTAGCACCACTCCAAGGTTGAAATAATTTCCAAAATGCAAATGTATAGTTTATGTCATAGTTATTAAACCCGGTCCGGCCCGCGCGATCGAACCGGTCAAACCGGTGAACCGGACATGGGACCGGGCTGGGTTTTGAATTGGATCGTTTAAGTAATTAAACCGTTGATTAGTCAACAGACCGGCGGTTCGACTGGATTAAACCAGAAACCCGGCCGAACCTTGTACCTCTAGTACAGAGCAACAACGATGAAACCGCTAGGCTACTTCACGAGATGATGACAAGGTTGCTTACTTATAATAGATAAACATTTTATCAATTTTATCTTTCTTTTTTATTTCTCTAAAACAAATTTATCTGGAATCTTTTAATAAAAATTTATAACCCCCAAACTTATGAAATGGACTTCAAAAATAACATATTACATAATTCATTTTAAAAACATATATTATTTTTAATAATTTTTTGCACTTGAAATTTATAAATAAGTTGGATAATTACACTAAACATAGATAAAATTTTATACTTGAAGTTTGGTGTATAACTAAATAACTTTATATTTTATTTGTAGACACCAAATTTTAGCTCAAGTTCATTTACTCTTTATTTCTTAGTTTTTGTTTTTGTCATGTTTGTTTTATTCATTTTTAGTTTTAGTCTTTTTTAGTTTTCATGTTATTATTTTATTTTTAAGCTTTTAGCATGGAATTTCTCAAAAGAAAAAGAAAACAATGAAAAATGTAGAAAAAGATTGAAAAATGGCCATTTTTGTTGTTTTTAGTTGTTTAGATTTTTTAAATTGTTTTCATTTGTTATTATTATTATTATTACTTGGTTTTTGTCAATTCTGTTAATTAGTTATTATTATTTAGTTTTACTTTTGTTTTTGTTAAAATTATTTAAAAAAAAAAAAAAGTCACGCATGCCAAAAGCTGCGTGTTGCCGCAGCTTGCAAGAGAAAATTGCAGGGAGTCCTTGGGGGGTAAAATTTAGCTACAAAGGCCAGGTGCCTAGGACACCTGGAAAGAGAGGAATCTAGAAGAAGAGGGGCCGTAGGATGAAGGGTTGAAAAAAGGTGTTTTGCATTTGAGGGTAGCCGCAAGGGGGAGTTTTTTGGGTGGACGGATAGAGAGCTGGGGTTGAAGGACTGTGAGAAGAAAACAGCAGAGAGAGGAGAGTTTTTGAAAGGGTGACGGCGCAATAGAAAAACTGAGGGAGATTAAGAGAGGACGAAAAAATACAAAGGGGGAGACGGCCGAAAGTTTGAAGGGAGAAAAATCTGAACCAAAGTCCGACGGGGAAGATTGACGGCAAAAGAAAAGCAGAGAGAGACTGACGGGGGAGGAAAGAAAGAAACAGAAGAAAAAGAAAAGAAACCCACCGAGAGGTCGAAGGAGAAAGAAAAAGAAAACAGAAACGAGAGGGAGAGAGTGAACGGCTGGAAAAAAAACGGACGGAGAGCAAAGGAGACCAAGGAGGGAAGTGAATAGAGCTTCGGTTGAAGCCAAAAGAAGGAGAGGAGCCGCTGGAGTCTTCTTCCATACTCGTTGCCAACTTTTGCCGAAACAGAGTCGTAAGATTCCTTTTAGCTTTGCCTATAGATAGTTTCTGTGAGACTCATGGGTTGTTTGTTGTCCCCAATGGTTATATGTTTGATTAGTTGTGCTGTCTTGTTGGCAATGAATCTGCAAATATGGTGACAAATTTGCAGTAGCCCTTTTCGTCATTATAGTTTAAAGCTGTTTCCTTTTGTTGATTATTTTGTATGACAAGTTTGATTAGGATGCCAAATCTGTTTGTCCTTGTTTTATTTTGTCCCCAAGCTGTGTTTTAGTGACAAAGTTGTTAACTTTGAAAGGGAAATGACATTTTCCATGGCTAGTTCACTCGAGAAGGCTGCTGGAGTTTGGAAATAAAAATACAGCAGCCTTGCACTTTCGGTGGGCTGAAGTTTTTGTATTGTTGAAGTGTGCGATATGTTTGCCCTGTGATTGGAATACCGTGAGCATGTATGCCATGAGGTAGAATCATGTTTTGAAGTAGAGTTCAGTTGCATGCTTGGGGGCTGAAATATTTGGACAAGGATCGATTGCTTGCTGAAATTTTGTTGCAGCATGTTACGTTGCTTGGCATGAATATTTCCTTGATTTTGCATCATTTCTCTCTGCGTTTTTACTGGTTTGAATATCAAAGCTGTGTAGTCGAATCAGAAATTTAAGTTTGAAGTCAAAGTGCAGCAATTTTCACTTTCCGTTTGTTGAAGCTTAGAAGTCAGTTGCATAAGTTTCTTGTCCTCGTTCATTGTGTGTAAGTCTTCCAAGAGTCCTGTTGTTAATGGGTGGCTAGCTATGTTTGTTTGGAAATGATTTGAAGTCTGGCATGTTTCTTTGTTTGCCGAGAGTCGGCATGTTAGCAGAAAATTGCAACTGACTTTGGTGCTAAAAGTCTTCATGAATTATCGAAGCTTGTTGTTGCAGAAACTCTCTTCGAATCTTGCATAAAGGTCTCATTAGAATAGGTTGAGTTTTGTGAATAAATTGCTGTGCTAACAACAGAAGTGAATATCGTTGATCTTACTTGCTTTTTCCAGATTTGCATGCTCCTTGGCGAATAATTTTCTCAGCACTTTCATGATCTCTTGCTAGTTTTTAGCATGTTTAAATGTTAAACATTTGTTTGTTTAGTTTAGAGCTCGGATGTTAGGTTAGGAAAGTTTGAGTTTGCATGTTTGGAGTTTACAACACTTGAATCCTATTCGGGTATTTGCTGGAAAGTAAACCATCAAGTTACTGAATGTTTGCTGTTTTGTTTTGTTTCTCTCCAAGCATTTAAGTGATTTTCTTTCTATGTTTGGCATTGTTGGATGTTGAAATTGTGTTGCATGTTGCTAAGATAAGGTTTCTAGATGTTTTGATTGAATGGTTTTGATCAAATTTGGGCGTTAAAGTTGATATCGGCATGTGAAAATGCAAGTTGCGTTGATCTTCTTGATTGCAGAAATGTTTTCTTGTTGCAGACCATCTCACGTTGATTTGCATGAGTTTGCATGGAAATCTTTCAGAAAATTGCATTTTTTGACCCCCAAGTTCCCTTTTGTCTTGCTATGGCCCAATTAGTTGAATAATGTAATCAATTTTATCATTCTAGAATCTTAATTGCTTTTGGTATGCTTTGACATGATTTTGGGTAAGACGTTTAGTGAGTTCTAGGATGCATTTTGAGGTTCAATAAATTTTAATAGAATTTTTTAGCTTGGATTTGTGTTCTAATCACATTTTTTGCATTTGATTTTAATGGGTCTCATCTCAAGTCATCAATTTTAGTATTTTATTTTACTCTCTTTCAGAAATTTTCAGTCCTTCTAATTAAGTCCCTCTTGCTTTAATTGCTTTGTACATGGTTGGTTTGTTTATGTAAATACTTTAGTTGACTCAATTTAGTGTTTAACTTTCATTTTTCATATTTAATTTTTGTTTCATGTGATTATTTGATAATTAAGTGGTACCTTGACCTTTTTATTATTTTGGAGGGTAAATTAGTAAGTTCACTTCATTAGGGCGTCAATTCAAGGGAGGTACACTCTATCCCTCATCTGCACTTCATTTGACCCTACATGCTCCTACGTGTTATGTGAATAGGCATGTCTATTTCGCTTTCCTTGCCTTTCCTCAATTCTTTGCATTTATTTTATTTACTTTTGCCTTTTATTTAAGTATTTCATTATGGGGTATGTGTACACCTCTTGGCTTGTAATAGATAGGGCTTGGAGGAGTATTTGATGAAGACCTGTTGAAGACATGTGCCTAGCTAGCAAATGTAATAGTTAGGGCTTTAATTGCTTTATGTGTCTTGCATGCTTAGTTGCTATGTGTTAATTTGCTTTGTTAGGGCCTTGCATCTAGTCGAGCATGCTAAATGTTATGTGCTATGTGTTTATAAGTGTTTGGCATGTCTACTTGCTTTCTATAGCCTGAATGAATGAGATGGATGAATGTACGCTTCCACTAGTCCAACGCTAGTCGGAATTCATAGAATGGGCTAGTCCAACGCTAGGCCCTTAGGGATTTCCCCTCGTTGGTACATGTTTGCATGTTCATTACATGTCATGCATTCTTTTTAGTTTTATCATTTTGCATGCCCCTCGAACCCCTTTTCCCTCCATTTTAGGATTTTTTTGCATTTCATGCTAGTTGTAGGGTTCATTTGCTTGAGAGTCCCCTTCTGATAAGGGAAACGAGCGAGTGTGGCTACTCGATAGCCTTAGCACGCTAGTTTTGCTTTCTAATCAAAGGGAAAATCGAAGTCGAAAAGTTAGGAGTCATTCCCATACCCGACCTGATGCATTCCTTTAGGTTCATTCATTCTCATTTATCACTTACTCATTTTTTTAATTCACATTTCCTCATCACTTTTCCTTTCCTTATCATTTTGATTTCTACTTCACAAAATTGCACTTAATTACACCTATATGCCCTTATCACTATATTTCATACACTTGCACACAAACACTTGGATTTTTCATACAATTTCGCACATGCACCTTTTCATACACTTGCACACAAACACTTGGATTTTTCATACAATTTCACACGTGCACCTTTTTATACACTTGCACACTTGCACTTTAGCCATCATTTGCATTAATCGACCTCTATAAGGTTTTTCTTTATTGGCCGCCACAACTCATGTGGTTGGGACCAAAAACCTTACAAGAGACATTTTAGAATTTAGGTTTGCATTTTTCCTTTCTTTTTGCATTCATCTAGACATATCCACCATGCGATACATACCTTGGGTAGAAAAATTAGGAAAAGTTGAGTTAAGTCACGCAACTAGCCTTGGCTAGGGTGAGGGAGTGCCTTAGGCCTTGCCTTTGCCTTCTCTCTCATCAAATGTGACCCCCGATCCCTCTTTTTGGTTACGTAGACCCAAAAGTTCTTTAAAAGGGTTCATTTACTTTTTTCATTCAAAAAACAAAAAAAATCATTTTTGGGTGACTTGGTACACCCTAACTCTATACCAAGTGGCGACTCCCTTTTCATTAAAAAAACCCTTTTTTGAACTTTGTTTGGCCAAATCGTCGCATTCTTAAGTCCCATGGCCTTTTACTTTTCATTTTACACACGATCACATTCCACTACTCACACACCACACCACACACTCATCAAAAAGTGGGGCGCGACAGTTGGCGACTCCACTGGGGACTTTCTAAGTGGGTCCAAGCATTTGACTTAGCCATTCGTTTCCTTTTTCTACCCTTTTTATGCATGGCATGTGGATATTAGGGTTGCATTTTTCCTTTTTAGGATTTTTGCCTCGCGCGCGTATCAAACTATTCCCTCACTCACATATGTATGATTGATTGTTTGGATGTATGTTTTACTTTTATCTCGCGCTTTGCATTGCATTTGGGTGGGGGGACATTACCCTAGAGCCTCGCGTTGGTTCTTGATCCCTCCCCTCCAAACGAGCACTAGCATACGTGCATACGCTTTAATTATTTATCCCTTCATTTATTTTTCTTTTAGTGGCTTGTCACGCCACTCCACCCTATTAGGATTAGGTGATCCGCTTGGACATGTGATCACGACACGATGTGTGTGTAGCATGATCCAATGGGTCACTCAATCTTCCGCTTTAAGCTATGGGTTGATAGCCTTTAGCTTTTAGTCGAAGGTTGGGGATTTTGATAGATTCACTCAAACACGTAGCCGTGACACGATGTGTGCGTAGCGATGTTTGGGGAATCGCTCGAGCCACCGACAAAGAACCTTGGGATTGATGACCCTTGGTTTCTAAGTCTGAAGGCTCGGGGACCTGAGCTTATCGAGTCTAGATGCATTAGCGAACCCCAACCTCATGCACCCATATTAGAATTGCCTAGGGTAAAGTCGACCTTACCCTGTTAGGGACACGATTCACGAGGGGAGGGATCCAACCCCTCTTTCCCTTTTATTGCTTCATTTCTTTGAATTGATTTCGTTGCTACAATGTGTTATGTGTATTTATCTGGCTGAACTAACTTTTCTTGGTTTTGTGTCCCCATTGCATTCACAAACCCTAGCAAATAAGAGGTCTGGCATGACCTTCTTTTAGAACCTGCCCTCGTAGATAGGTTATTGCACGTTTAAAGATTTTGGTATATTGCATTCATAGATTAATAATTGCATAGCATTCTAAGCCTACCTTGGCGTATAAAAGGTCCTTTTAGGTCATGATTTCATTTCAAATTGCATGTTTTATTGCTTAATAAATGGCATCATGCATAAACCCTAGAAAGGGAATGCCATTTAGGCGATCCCGTGCTAGGAATAAACCGCCCTGTGTCTCGGATACACAATCCAATGAGACTTGCACGTTTATATTTCCTGTACCATCCAAAGGGGTAGTGCACAAGGTAAGGTAGGATCCGATCATAGAGCGATCTTTGGAATATGAGCGTCTAATAATCACTTTTTGGCCATTTTATCAAAAATTGGTAAAAATCCCTTGCGTGAAGGACATTAATTTGAAGAAAATCACAAATGATTCCTCCTGTTGAGACGATAAATGAATTGAGGCCAAAATTTGATTTTTAGAGGGTCATAGACTAATGCACCTCAATAATTTTGAAATGACTAATGGCCGGACAATTCAACCAATCCATTTTGCCAATTCTTTCAATAAATCGTCAATTCATTTGACCAATTTTCCCCTTTTTATGGTCACCTGGTCGATTCTGAATAAGTCGTCAATTCATTTGACCGATTTACCCTTTTTAGGGTCATTCGGCCGATTTTTGAATAAATCACTAATTCTATTTCATTCATTTGGCCAATTTACCCATTTTTAGGGAAACCGAGCCGATTTTGAATAAGTCAAGTTTCGTTCAATCTATTTGATCAATTTACCCTTTTTAGGGTGATTTGATTAATTTTGGATAAATTAAATTTCATTCAATTCATTCGACCCGTTTTCCTTTTTAGGGTAATCCAATCGAGTTTTAAATAAATGGTCAATTTCATTCAACCCATTTGACCAATTAGGGTTTCAATGTCGAATTTCAAAATGGAAAATCTAGTCGATTTTGAGAAAACATCCATTGCATCCAGCCATTTGATCAGTTGGAGTTTTGACCCATGCTTCACTGAGAAAAGTTGTCAAAACGAATTCCAATCTCTTCGATAGGAGGTTCGTTAAAGTCAAACCCGTGCGTTTTGCAAATTCTTGTATCGATCAAAGGTGATCAATCCCTTCGGACGAGGTCCTCATTTTGACCAACGTCTCTTCTCATTCCAATGGGCCAAATGTTTTCAAATTATTTTTCACTCCATAAGCTGATTGGATCGATTAGGTATTGTATAGTGCCTGCTCTGGAGGATTGCATTTTCATGCTAGGCCTACCCTTGGCACAAAAAGGGTTCCCTCCATAGGACATGCATACCGATTTTTTATTCTCACTTACTAACTCTGGGTATTTTTCTTTTATTTTTCCCCCCTTCCCCCTGCATTCATAAAAATACTTCAATAAGGTGAAAATATTTTTCTATATCTGATGACAATTCTGATCTAATAAAGTGTCAAAATTGCAAATATTGTGTGATTCTTGGGCAGATCCTACAGTGAAAACATAAATGATCTATCTGAAAGCTCTACGAGATTTTGTAATTATTTTTCAAAGGAAAATTCTGTTTATTTGATTTTGTTAATACATTTTGTTCCAAAAGGAAATGAGATGAAAAGTGCATCTGTGGAGCTCTTTACAAGTTCCTCTCTTCTCATTGTATTATAATTGAACGACAAATTTTGTTTTAATCTTGTTAGTAATAAAGTTTTGGACAATTATTGTTTTGTGTATATTCATTCTTGAACTCATTGGAGATTTCATGATGAATTTTGACAAATAAGACCAAATTAAGATTTTTCAACCTCCAACCTGAAAATTCACAAGTGTATGCTTTCAAAAATCCTTGTGTACACTAGATTGCTGATCCGAGTTATACAATAAGAGTGGTCAGAAAGGAAAAGGATGAGCGATCACTCAAAAGGCCCAATGAGATATCTTTCAACCCAAAAAAAAAAAAAAAAAAAAAAAAAACCAGTCACAGTGATTGATAAATTGCAAATTGGGGCAACTTTTGCTTGGAAATGTCCGCGGTGTTTAATCCAATTCAATCACATCTAAGTGAAAGCAAAAATGTGCATTATTCTTGTTTGTTTTGAAAATTTGGAATGATACTTCGAGCATTCTTTTCTCTACCTATACAGATTTTATCATTTGCTCTCCCATTTGAGCCTTTAAAAGAATAATTTCGTTCCAACTAAACGCCTTGATGATCACTATCCTTCATTAGAAAGTTTTCAAATATCAAAAAGAGGAATGGATTGTCAATGAGCATTTCGTTACTCTGGTTGTCATGAAGTGTAAGAATGATACTTTGGCCATCGCTTCTACCATCCAAACACTATTTATCCCTTGCATCCTCATTTGAGCCAAAATTGGAGGTTCTTTTCAAAGCATCTATGATCGCACCCCACATTGGGGAAGAGAAGAAAAGAGAAAAAGAGAAAAGAGAAAAGCAAAAATGCTAAAAGAAAAGAAAAGAGGGAATCACAAACTGGAGAAATTTGAATCTATCTGGGTTTCAATTTTTGAAAAAAAGAAAAGGAAGAGATTTGTCCGCGTAGATCGCCTATGTTTCACAAATATGGATGAATAAGGGTCTTCCTCAGTCAGTTAATTCAGATACATGCCAAAAATTTCGCATTAATGAAAGTTTCCTTTCAGAGTCAATGTAAGGAACGGAATACAAGTCAGGCCCTCTTCTTTTCCAATCAAACGTTCTATCCCTAGTTATCCCCTTTGAGCCTTCAGAGTAAAATACTTCATTTGGCAACCCCTGAGAATCGCAAACCCCACACTGGGGTAAGTTTGAGTTGAAAAAGGAAAATTTCAAGAAGTGAAAGAGTGAAAAGCCACAAAATCAAAAGGCAAAGGAAGAAAAGAGAACCTCAGTTCAAAAATAAATTGGGGCAAATTTTGTGAAAGTTCAAAAGAATGGCAAAAGGCCGAAAAATCAAAAGGGAAAAGAAAATGAAAGTAAAAATCCTCAATTGAGCATAAACTGAGGCAAATTCTGATTTTACCCTAAAATAGGGTTGGAACAACAATGCGATCTCAGATTTTTCAAACCGCTTTTGAAATCCGTTTTCAAGCCTTAACTTTTCTAAGCACCCCATCAGACCCCATTACAAAAGCCGAAAGTCCTGACTTCTGTTCTTTGCAATGGCCCTGTCAGAAAAATTTCTGATGCTGGAAAATTTTAGCTGTATTTCTGAATTGCTTGAGTATGGGGGCTGACGCTACTCACCATGGAAAACTCACCAGATCAAAGAAAAGAAAACGGAAAAGCAAAAGGGAAAAATGAAATACAAAAGATTCGATGGTGAAGTCCCTATTGAGTGATCAAACAAAGTTCAGAATCTTCGAGTTCAAAATAGGGGCAATTTTGGAAAAATGCGATTTGTGGTGCAATGTCCTTGAAAGTCTTATCCTTCAACTATCGTTTCAAGCCACATTACAAGTTCATAAAGTCCATAGTTGACTTATTCCTTCATGACAATCCAAAGTGAGGATTATGCTCGTAAGAAATCCATCAATCATTCGTGATCATGGGGGTATAACCAGTTTTCACAGGTTTAGCTATCGCTTCTACCCATTTTGTTCATATGTGGACTAAGTTTCCTTAAGAAATAAGGGTGACAAACTCTTTGCTTTCACTAAGATGTGACATTGAATGGATTACTTACAATTGGGGCACAAAAATGAGACAGATTCTGACCTCCCATTTCCTTAGCCATTTCAAAAATAAAGTCACTTGATTGGTCCTGAAAGATGAGCCAACCAGAAGTGGTGACCCGTTACCCTAAACACCAATGCTAAAAGTGAGGAAGAAATCTTCTTGAATTTGGTGTTACTTCGAGGAATTCATCATGAAATTTCTGCATGAGTTCAAACTTGACGTTTAAAGTTTCTTTACATTGTTGTATATGTGCATTCTTTTCTAAATTTTAGAAAGTGCGGTTTTTCTTTGTTCAAATAAATGGGAAATCATCTGAACGAATTTTTGCAATCAAGGGAGCACACTGGGGCAAAATTTTATTTGTAAGATTTCATGAAATAAGCCCATACTGGGGCAAATTTTTTTTTGTAATATATTTTGAGGGTTTTGTCCAAAAATCAAATAATAACATTTTTTCGAATCAATCCCGCTGCTCTTTTTCTGGAATTTAAGTGCATGTCATGCTTTGTTAAGCCCCTGTGCAGGTATTCATGGTTCAAAATGACGGAAAGCATCCAGTAAGGCGGAAGGCCGATACTGCAAAGAGAAGCAAGAAGAAGGAGGAAAAATGGACGCTACACTGAGGCAAAGTATTTTGAAAAATTCTCTCGGAAAAATCCGAAAGGGAGGGAAAAATCAAAAAGAAAAGGAAAGAAAAAGAAATGAAAAATTAAAGATCCTGTTGGGCCTGGATTTCGTGCCGCCAACCTCCCAAACACTTCACAAAATCACGTTGGGCCTGGACTTTGTGCCGCCAACATTCCAAAGATCAAGTTGGGCCTGGATTTTGTGCCGCCAACATTTCAAAGATCACGTTGGGCCTGGATTTCGTGCCGCCAACCTCACAAGGATCACGTTGGGCCTGGATTTCGTGCCGCCAACATTTCAAATATCAAGTTGGGCCTGGATTTAATGCCGCCAACATTTCAAAAATCACGTTGGGCCTGGATTTCATGCCGCCAACA
>NC_040042.1:24519347-24568055 GCF_003713205.1 Coffea eugenioides | reverse complement strand
CAGATCAGAAGAATCAATTTAAATTCCTGTTGGTGAGTCTCAGCGTCCACCGCGCACCCTTCTATCTCCCCTTCTTGACAATTTAATTTCCTGTTGGAGCGTAATCGCGTCCCTCCGCGCATCAATTTAAATTCCTGTTGGTGAGTCTCAGCGTCCACCGCGCACCCTTCTATCTCCCCTTCTTGACAGATCAGAAGAATCAATTTAAATTTTCTGTTGGAGCGTAATCGCGTCCCTCCGCGCATCTTTTTCTAAAAGACAAATTTAATTTTCTGTTGGAGCGTAACCGCGTCCCTCCGCGCATCTTTTTCTAATTATGACAAGTTACTTTTCTTGACTGTTTTGATTAATAATTGTGCTATCTCATTCATTTTGTATTTCCTGTTTAGAAGTTCTGAGAGCTCAAACTTTTTCGACTTTGCAAAGACCGCAGTTTGTCAATACACTTGTTTCATTGTGGTTCACTTGCATTCGAACTACGTTTGACCTGATTCCCATGGTGGGATACGTAGGCAATTCTACATGGGTTCGGTCACATTTTCTGCAATGTTATTGCATCATTTTGTCCAATAATTTCAGCCAAGTGTTAGCTTGTCTATTTTAGCTCAGGTACAGCTAGAAGAGACAGGTAAGCAATTTGGTGTCTACGTCTTTGTCTTGAGTTTCTTTGAAACTCTAGACAAAGAGGGGCAAGCTGTAGACACCAAATTTTTGTCAATTTTTAATATTTTCTCAAGATTTTTCTATTTAATGAGTTATTTATTTTCTTGCATTTTAATGTGCATTTTCTCATTTTTGCAGGTTTGCTTTTAAAATAAAAAAAAAAAACAAAAAAGAAAAAAAAAAAGAAAGAGAAAAACAAACAAACAAACAAAAAAAACAATCAACAAAAAAGAAAATAAAAAAAAATCATCATAATCATTTTCTCTACCAAAACAACTATTAACCCATTCCACACTCAATTGCCAGGGACCTTTCTTTTCATCCGCAGAAGCCATCATTTTGAAGGAAACCAAACCCATTTGACTCCTTCTTGGCCATGAGTTTTTGGCTCTGCCAACACTCAACATTTGCAGAGGAGAAAACACGCACAAAAAGCTAATTTGGCGACCCATTTTCTTCACTCGGCTCTCTCTGGAAAATCAGGGAGGCCACAAAGAAAAAATTCTCCACTCTTGCTTCCCCCAAAAAATACATCCCTCGGCTCTCTCTAGTTTCAGGAGACCAAAAAGACAAGCCACAAAAAGAAAAAAAGCACTCCAATCCCTCTGGGCTCACTTGGCAGAGGCAGAAAAAAAAAAAGAAACGCACGAGAGAAGAGGAAGGGAAGCTCTCGGAATTTTGCAGCTGACCCCTCACTCTCCCTCTCTCGGACTCGGGCGGAGGAAACAAATAGAACAAAAAAAATCTTCCCCAACTCCTCTCGGTTCCATCTCAACCTCACACACACCTACATTGAGGTATTTTTTTTAGTCTTTGTCTAGCACATTAAATCAATGCTTCATTGTTTAGTTTTCTTTCATTTCTGCTCGCTGCCTTGTATTGTTGTTGTTGCATTGCTGAAAATTTGGAAATGGCATGAACTAGATGAAGGAAAAGGAAATGATGTCTGTGAATGCATATTAATTGTTTGAAAAAATGCCAAAAAGATTTTTAGGTACTGTTTTGCCTTAATGTAGTCTTTTGTTATTGTTTTCTGGTTAGTTAAAATCATAGTTGTATTGTAGAGGTTATAAGGAGTATTGTAATATATTTTTTATGATTTTTGGTGAAAGATTTGGGTGTTTTAAAAAATAAAAACTGGACTGTATTTTGACATTTTGGCCACTTTTAGATCGTCTTTTGTAAAAACTAACTCCGAAAATGGAGTCTACGCGAAAAATCGAGTGGGGAGGTGTATTTTGAGGATTTTTGGTGACCGGAGAGGTCACCGGCGGTGGCGGTCGGCGGCGGCGGCGCCACCGGCGACCACCATGGCCGCCAGCTGAAGCTTCAGCTCGCCTGGGAAGAAGAAGAGACGGAACGAACGGGGAAGAAAGAAAAGAAAGAAGAAGAAGAAAAAAAAAAGAAAGAAAAGAAAAGAAAGAAAACGGTTTGGGCTAATGTTTTTTCTTCGGTTGGGCCAGGAGTTAGTTTTGGTTGGGTTTTGGAAATGGGCTTTGGTTTATTTTTTTTTTTTGGGTTTCGGATGGGCTAGGAGGCTGGAGCCCATGCATTTCTGGGTCAGGTTTGAGTGATAAAATGACGGGCTGGCCTGCTCGTTTCTATGGATTTTCGGTTGGGCTTAGGTAGTTTTCGGCCCAAAGAAATCAATAATGGCCCAATGGCCTTTTTCTCCCCAATCAGAAATCAAATTTTGCACTTTAGCCCCTGATCTTTGGAGTAGTTTTATTGTGGCCCAGAACATTTTAAATTCCTTTCACCTAGGCCCTTAAATTAATTTCATTTTGGTCCCTGAATTTTATCTTTCATTTAATTTTGACCCCTGAACTTTGGAAAATATAATTTTTGTCCCCCAAAAGTTTTCAATTTTTGCAATTCAGTCCTTGGCAAATTTTGACTCTCTTTATTATGATTGTTTCTTTTCTTTAATAGCTAATTATGTTACTTTAGAATATACTTAACTTGGAATTTTTAGATTTGCTTAAATCTCTTTACGTCTGACATATTAGTGTGAATTTAGTACTTGTATTATTATTTTCTTTTTCAATTAAATTGGTGCCATGATCCTTTTGTTCATTGTGAGTATAAATAGGACAATTTGACTCCATTTAGTCACCACTTCAAACGGGAGGTACCCCTATTTTTATTATTTCAATGTCAATTACGTGCTCTTATGTGCTCTTATGTGTTCCTATGTGTTTATATTTTTATATGCTTTATTTATTTGATTTAAATATTCATTCAAGTTTTCTTACATATGTTTTAGTTAATTTTTTACAATGATTCAAGAGGCATTTAAATACCTCAAAAAAATGTAATAGATAGGATAATTAAATTTGTTTTATTATATTTTTCCCTCCTAGATTGTAGCTAGGCGCTCCCCGATGTAATAGATAAATTGCGTGTTTATGTGGCTTATGTGTTATGTGTTTTATCCGTTTTTCTTAGGATTTTGGCATCTAGATATTATGTTTACGTGTTATGTGTTACGTGCTCTTATGTGTTTATTTGTTTTAATTTATGTTTTATTTGTTTCACTATGAATTGTTGATGCATGACGTCACCACACTAGTCCAACGTTAGTTGTGGTTTCTCCCTCCGCTTACTTGCTAGTCCAACGCTAGTAAGGATTTTTAGAAATGGGCTAGTCCAACGCTAGACCCTTTAGGTTATCTTGCGCTAGATTCATCTTTGTGTGCTATTCACTACATTTTCATGTATATTTTTATTTTTAGGATCTTTTCTCATTTGCATGATATTCCCTATTATATTATCCCCTACCCGCTATAGGTGCTAATCATGTCATTTAGAATTGCATCCCATTTAAGCTAGTTCATTTGCTTGTTCATGTTAGGATAATTATTTTTCAAACATGGGAAATGGGTGATTATAACTTTCTAGTTTAAATACCCTATTAATCCATGTATAAGAAAATTATGTCACGAATTTTTTTTGCCTCCCGTACCCTTTATGTTGCATTCCCTTTTTCTTTGATCACTTATATATATGTATATAATTTAATTTCTTTTCTTTTATTTTCTTTTCTTTTTCATCATTTGCATCCTTGTGACACCTTCGAGGATTTATTTTGACCTTCGCAATTAATGCGATTGGTTCAATTAAACCCTTGAATGAACATGTTGTCCCTTACGATATTTTTTAGATTTGCATTCATATAGAAAACATCCAAATGTGATAAATTAAGGGTTAGATTAGGAAAATTTTGACTAAACCTCGCAACTAGCTTAGACTAGGTTGAAAGGGTGCCTTAGATTTGAGTTAATCGAATCTTTGCCTTCCCTTTCTTCAACCGTGACTCCCGAATCCATTTTCTCTTGTTTTCAAAGACCTGGAGTTGTCAAAAAGGGTTTCATTTTGTTTTACTTTATTTTTTTTGGGTGACTTGGTACACCAAAACTCCATACCAAGTGGCGACTCCTATTTTTTCTTAAAAACCCTTTTAGACTAAATTTTGGACCCAAATTGTCGCATTCTTTTAAGTCCCATTCTAGGTCCTTTTTCATTTATTATTAAATCACATCTTTTTATAACTCAACTTATTTTTCTTTTCCATCGCGAAATGGGGCGCGACATTTTAGTTTTTAGTCGAAGGTTGAGATTTTTTTAGATTCGCCCAGACGGGTAGCCGTAACACGACGTGTGCGTAGCAACGTCTGGGGAATCGCTCGAGCCACCGACAAGGAACCTTGGGAGTGATGACCCTTGGTTTCCAAGTCTGAAGGCTCGGGGACCTAAAACCTATCGAGTCTAGATGCATTAGTGAACCCTAACCTCATGCATCCATTTTAGCTTGCCTAGGGTAGAGTCGACCTTACCCTATTAGGGACACTATTCACGAGGGGAGGGGTCCAATCCCTTTCCTCTTTTTATTGCTTTATTTCCTTGTGTTGATTTCGTTGCTACAATGTGTTATGTGTATTTATCTGTCTAAACTAACTTTTCTTGGTTTTTGTGTCTTCATTGCATTCATAAGTCCTAGAAAATAAGAGTCCTGGCATGGTACTCTCTAGGAGCCTACCCTATTTGATGTGACACGTTTAAATTCAATGTTTCGCATTTGCAGCATGAATACATTTCATTTTAGGCTTACCCCGGCATTTAAATGGGGTACTTTTAGATCATATGTCAATTATTTCATTGCATATTTAACTCGCTTTAATAAACTGGCATCATACATCAACTTTAGAGGGAATGCCGCATAGGGGATCCCGCGTTAGGAATAAGCCGCCTTTGTGTCTCGGATATGTAATCCAATGAGACTTGCACGTTTATATTTTTTGTACCATCCAAAGGGGTAGTGCACAAGGTAAGGTAGGATTCGATCCCTTCCGTGTGACGGCATTGAGAATGATGGAACAGTTTTTACGCATTAGAATATGAGCCTTTAATAATCACTTTTTGGCCATTTTATCAAAATTGGTAAAAATTCCTTGCGTAACGGACATTAAGTTGAAGAAATTCACAAATTCCTCATTGTTGAGATGATAAGTATGTTAAGGCCGAATCTTGATTTTCGAAGGCTCATAGACTAATGAATCACAATGAATTTTTTGAAACTATCAATGGCTGACAATTCCATCGATTTTGATAAATCATCAATTTCATTGGACCATTTTATTCATCAAATTCATCCAATCCATTTTTTCCTATTTCTTCACTTTTAGGACTAAGTTAATTTTGAATAAATCATCAATTTCGATTGATCAATTTACCCTTTTTTAGGGTGATTCGGTCAATTTTGAATAAATTAAATTTCATTCAATTCATGTGACCAGTTTACCTATTTTTAGGGCAATTCGGTCGATTTTGAATAAATCATCAATTTCATTCATTCCATTTTTACATCTAAGATGATTGAATCGATTTTTTTATAGATCATTCGATCCTTACAATTTTGCTCATTTTTTAATTTCATTTTCATTCAATTTCATTTTGGATAAATCATTAATTCCATTCTGTTCATTTGGCTAGTGATCCAGTCGATTTTTGAATAAATTGTCAATTCTATCCAATCCATTTGACCAATTTATTCATTTTTAGGACAATACAATCAATTTTGAATAAATCATCAATTCCATCCAATTCATTATTCATTTAATCAATTTTATTTTTTTGAATAAATTCTCAATTTCATCCGATCCATTAGATCGGTTTTATTCACTTTCAAGATAATCCAGTCAATTTTTGAACTAACTATCAATTTCATTCGATTCATTTAACCTATTTATTCTCTTTTAAAGTTGCGATCTATGGTTCACCGAAGAAACTAGTCGAGACATTTCAATCCTTTCAAAAGTAAGTTTTACACACTAAATTGATTTTGATATCATTTTATGTGTCAATCAATGCAATCAATCCATTCGGACTTTGTCCTCATTTTGTTAGGACAAATTGTCTCTTGTCACTCCAATTATCCAGTTTTTTCAAAATTGTCTTTTCATTGATCGGATCCATCAGGTATTGTATGGTGCCTACCCCAGAGGATTGCATTTTTCATGCTAGGCCAACCCTTGGCATAAAAGGGCTCACCCATAGGACATGCATATCGATTTTGCAGTTTTGCTTACTAACTCTGGGTATTTTGCTTTTATTTTTCCCCCTCCCCTGCATTTATAAAAGTTGTTTTAACAAGGTAAAAGTATTTTTCCTATATCTGATAATATTTTTGGGTCTAATAAATTTTGAAAAATTACGAGTGTTATTTGATTCTTGGGCAGATCCTACAATGTGAAAAAAAAATGAATGAAAAATCCATTTGAAAATGTTAGTGTAAAGCATCTCAAAAATCTTTTGATTCATTGTTTCTAATACATTTTGTCTCAAAAGTTAGAAAGAGAAAGTGTGTATATGTATTTGAAAGTGTATTTTTTAGAGATTTTTATTTTCTCACATGTATTATATTTGAGAAAAAATTTTCAAACATTTGAATAAAAAAGTTTTTATTTAGACAATTATTGTTTTGTATATATTCATTCTTTATTTGCTTATTGGGAGATTTCATGATGAATCCTAAGAAATAAGGCTAAATTGAAATTTTTTCGACCTCTTGCTTGAAATTCATGAATGCATGTCCAATTCCCAAAATTCTTTGCATACACTAGATTTGTGGCCTAAACTATTCAATGAGGATAGTCGGAAATAAAAGAGGTCATTCAAATTTGATAGCTTGTCATAAAAGATTAACCCCAACACTTTTCATTTTCATTTTTTGTCCACTTCTATTGAACGTCCAAGATCAGTCGCATTGGCTGACTAGCTTCAAAGTGAGATAATTTTTCTGTGGAAGTGTCTGGTGTGTCTAACCAGATTCAATCCACATCTGAGTGAAAGCAAAAATGTACATTACTTCTTATTTTGTTTTGAAAATTTGGAATGATACTTTAGGCTTTCGTTTCTCTATTTATACAGATTCTATCATTTGTTTTCCCATTTGAGCCTTTAAAAATAGAATTTCGTTTCAAATAAAATCCTAAATGATCATGACCCTCCATGGAAAAAATTTTCGAATGTCAAATGGAAATGGATTTTTCCAATGGGTTATTCTTTACTTTGGTTGTCATGAGAAATAAGAATGATGCTTTGGCCATCGTTTCTACCATCTAAACACTTTTATCCTTTGCATCCTCAGTTGAGCCTAAATTGGTGGTTCGTTTCGAAAGTACTTATGATTGCACCCCCACACTGGGGAAGGAGATTTCAAAAAGAAAAAAAAAAGAAGAAGAAGGGAGAAAATGCTACAAGTTGGGGGAATTTGACTCTACTATTGATATTTGGTTTTCAATGTCGGAAAGAAAGAGGGCCATCTATACTCCAAAAATTAGGGAGTTTTCAATTCTATCATTGACATGCGGGATCTCAGCATTGATAAATCAAAAAAACAAAACAACAAAAGAAGAAAGAAAAAGAGAGAAAGAGAAACAAAGAAAAATGTGAAAAAAATGTGGAAAATGATGAAATGAAAAGAAAAAAAATGCAAAGACATTCAATGCTGAAGTGATTGATAAAGAGAGAGTCAAAACAGGGTCCCAGGATCTAAGTCCGAAACTGGGGCAATTTTGGGAAGAAGTGCGATCTTAAGTGCATTGTCCTTGAAAATTTTATTTTTTTAGCTATCGTTGTCAAGCCACATTACAAGCTCATAAAGTCCATTGTTGACTTATTTTTCATGACAATTTGAAGTGAAAATATTGTCTTTAAGGAATCTACCAATCACTCATGATCATAAGGCCATAACCTGTTTCATATGTTTAGCTATCGTTTTTACCCATATATTACAAGCCTATACAGCTTATATGTTGACTGAATTTTCTCAAGAAATAAGAGTGATAAACTATTTGCTTTCACCAAGATGTGATATTGAATGTGCTAGATACAATTTGGAAAAAAAAAAAGACAGATCCTGACATACCATTCCCCTGAGCCATCTCAAAATCCTGAATAATATCCATTTGATTGGTCCTAAAAGATGAGCTCATAAGAAAAGTGATACTTTTCCCTCAACACCAATCCCAAAACAAGGAAGAGATCTTTTTCAATTTGGTCTTATTTTGAGGGATTTATCATGGAATCTTCTACATGAGTTTGGATATGATATTTAAATTCTTCATTTGAAAAATGTAGTTTATATTCACATTGTATGTGATTATTTTGCAACTAAAATAACCCTAAATCTGGGGCAAATTTTTTGTAATATATTGTGAGATTTCACCAAATAAGTTCAAATTGAGGCAAAAGTTTTATAATACATTTGTAGGGTATGTCCAAGATCAAGTATATATTTTTTAAAATCTTGATAAGTCAATACTTTGCATGAATCTTAATTGTTACTTCATTGCTCAAAAAAAAATATATAATAAACAAAAAAAAGTAAAAAATTGAAAAATTCAAGTGCTTTGAAAAATTCCCCTTATGCAGGTGTTTATGGTTGAGATCGAGGAAAAAGTGCAATTCAAAACTTGCAAATTTGGAGATTAATCACGAATAAAAATGGAGCAATAATGCTACATTGCAAAGTGGAGGATCGGCTATTTGCTCAAAAGGAGTACATACTTCAGCAGCCAACTTGAAAAAAAAAGAGAGAAAAGAAAAGAAAGGAGGAATGAAAAAAAAGAGAGAGAAAGAAAAGGGGGAATGAAAAAAAAAGAGAGAAAAGAAAGGGGGAATAAAAAAAAGAGAGAATAGTAAAAAAAAAGGAGGAAAAAAATAAAAAAAAAGGGAAAAAATGAAAAAAGAGAGAGAAAAAAAGATTGAAAAAAAGAAAAAGAAAAAGAGAGTTTTCCCTTCGATTTTGCAAATTTTGCAATTGAACTCTGGGAGCATTTCATTGGAGATTACATTTCTAAGTTGGGGTAACACCTTGCCCTCTTATGCTGTAATGGAAATGGTAATACATGCCAAAACCGAGATTCCGTCCTTGCACATTTTGACAAAGGCTCAGGCAGAAGAAATCGAATGGATTAAGGAGCACAATGAGTTGCTGTCTCTAATTGATGAAAAAGAAGTTGAATGTTTGTCATGGACAATGCTATCATCAAAGGATGGTTCGTTAGTTATGACAAGAAAGACAAATCTCGCTTATTTGAAGTGAGGGATAAGGTTTTGAAGTAAATTCTTCCGATTCAAGAGGAGGTTAAAGAAAAGTTTGCTCCAACTTGACAAGGGCCATTTATTGTTCAAAGAGTGCTATCCGGAGGAACACCCATTCTCACAGAACTGGATGGACAGGTTTTTCCTCTGCCAATCAATTCAGACATGTGTAAGAAATTCTTTAATCTGATTAGATGATTTTTCTTTTTGAGATACCATCTAGGGTGGATTAAAGGCGAACCTTCTTCTTTTCTCTTTGAATATCTTACCCTTGATTTTTCCCTTTGAACCTTCAAAATAACTTAATAATTCTTTTTGATAGCCCCCTAAAGATTGCAAATCCCACACCAGGGCAAATTTTATCTCCTATTTGTCATAAAAAAAAAGAGAAGGAAAATGAAAAGGAAAATAGATTCAAAAGCCAAACTGGGGCAATTTTTTCAGTTTTAATACCCTCATACTGGGGCAAATATTGATAGAACATGATCTTAGGGTTTTTGAAACCTCTTTGAGGATTTTGCTCTCAAGCCTTCACATTTCTTCCACACCCCACCTGACCCCATCATAAAAAATCATGAAGTCCCGACCTCCGCCTTAGTAGTATCTCTAACAAAAATCACTCAATCAAATGGCAAATGATGTCAATACACCTTCACCAATTTTGCATGGGAAGGATTGTCGCACTGATGCCATTATTTCTTAAAACATATTCTTGAGTTGATAAAGGTTGTTGACAAAATTTGTTCATTGAGTGAAAACCCGAATGGGTGTTTTTTTCAAAAAGAAAAAAAATGAAAAAATGAAAAAAAGAAAAAAAAGAAGAAGAAATAGAAAAAGGAAAAGAAAATGGGGGTGACCTTAGGAAAAATCCGAAATGCTAAGGTCATCAATGTAAGGTTTTGGAGCACAAGAGAATCATGAACGAAGAGCAGAGTGTTGAAACTTGAAACGGACATTCCTTCAAATCTGGTCATTAGAAAGAGTTGATTTGTGATACAAAGGGAAGTATGACTGACTGATGCTAAAAAACTGAGAAGATTCAACACAAGTTGCAGCACAACTCTTGGGGAGCAGTTTTGACATAAAAAAATCATGCTTGCATGGTTCTCAGGGCCAAAGGAATCACAAAGGATCACATGGGTGGTGGCATTATGTGATCACTTTTTCTGCCTTTTCGAAAGTATGAAAAATGTGGTTTTTGTTAAACATGATTTACGCTGGAGCAAATAGCAAAAGGAGTGAGCTCCAATTTTGGTAATGCATTCTAAATCGATTTTGTGAAAGAAAAAAAAAAGTGAAAAAAAGAAAAAGAGTCTTTTAAAATCGAGAGGATAGTGACGTATGTATGTACCTCTCGAATCTCTTGAAGGGAGAATTGTCATTGGTATTCTTCTAGTTTTAAAATTCGTAACTTGGACTTTTTTTTTTTTTTAAAAAAAAAGTATGTTTCTTTCATTTCTCTAAAAAATTTTGAAAAAAAAAAAGAAAGAAAGAGAGATTGCAAATCCACCAACTTGAGCAACGTGCATTTAAGCCTTTCAATTAGATAGTATAGGACTTGCGTTTTCATTTCTTTCAGTATTTCATTGGGCTCGGGTCAATCCCACCAATCTGTTATTTAAAAAAAAAAAAATCAAATAAAACTCAATCAAGAAGATCAAATTTAATTTTCTGTTGGAGCGTAATCGCGTCCCTCCGCGCATCAATTTAATTTCCTGTTGGTGAGTCTCAGCGTCCACCGCGCACCCTTCTATCTCCCATTCTTGACAAATTTAAATTCCTGTTGGAGCGTAATCGCGTCCCTCCGCGCATCAATTTAATTTCCTGTTGGTGAGTCTCAGCGTCCACCGCGCACCCTTCTACCTCCCATTCTTGATCAATTTCATTTCCTGTTGGTGAGTCTCAGCGTCCACCGCGCACCCTTCTACCTCCCATTCTTGATCAATTTCATTTCCTGTTGGTGAGTCTCAGCGTCCACCGCGCACCCTTCTACCTCCCATTCTTGACAATTTCATTTCCTGTTTTGCCTTAATGTAGTCTTTTGTTATTGTTTTCTGGTTAGTTAAAATCATAGTTGTATTGTAGAGGTTATAAGGAGTATTGTAATATATTTTTATGATTTTTGGTGAAAGATTTGGGTGTTTTAAAAAATAAAAAACTGGACTGTATTTTGACATTTTGGCCACTTTCAGATAATCTTTTGTAAAAACTAACTCCAAAAATGGAGTCTACGCGAAAAATGGAGTGGGGAGGTGTATTTTGAGGATTTTTGGTGACCGGAGAGGTCACCGGCGGTGGCGGTCGGCGGCGACACCACCGGCAGCCTCCATGGCCGCCAGCTGAAACTTCTTCAGCTGGCCGAAGAAGCAGAGAAAGAAACGATTGGGGAAGGAAGAAAAGAAAAGAAGAAAGAAAGAAGAAAAAATGAGAAGAAATTGGGCTGATTTTTTTTTTTTCTGATGGGCCAAGAGTTAGTTTTGGTTGGGTTTTGGGAATGGTTTTTGTTTTATTTCTTTTGGGTTTCGGTTGGTTTAGGAGGTCTGAGCCCATGTGTTTTCTTTGGTCAGGCTTGAGTGACAAAATGAAAGGTTGGCCTGCTAGTTTCTTTTGGGCTTCGGCTGGGCTTAGATAGCATCCGGCCCAAATAAATAAAAATGATGGCCCGATGGCCTTTTTCTCCCATATCAGAAACCGAAATTTGCACTTTAGCCCCTGATCTTTGGAGTTGTTTCACTTTGACCCAGAACATTTTAAATTTGTTTCACTTAGGTCCTTAAATTAATTTCACTTTGATCCTTGAATTTTATCTTTCATTTAATTTTGACCTCTAAACTTTGGAAAAATATAATTTTTGTCCCCAAAAGTTTTTTTCAATTTTTGCAATTCAGTCCCTAGTGAATTTTGACTCTTTTTATTGTGATTGTTTCTTTTCTTTAATAGCTAATTATGTTACTTTTGAATATATTTAACTTGCAATTTTTAGATGTTTTAAATTTCTTTATGTTTGACACATTAGTGTGAATTTAGTACTTTTATTATTATTGTTTTTTCAATTAAATTGGTGCCATGATTCTTTTGTTCATTGTGAGTATAAATAGGACAATTTGACTCCATTTAGTCACCACTTCAAACGGGAGGTACCCCTATTTTTATTATTTCAATGTCAATTACGTGCTCTTATGTGCTCTTATGTGTTCCTATGTGTTTATATTTTTATATGCTTTATTTATTTGATTTAAATATTCATTCAAATTTTCTTATATATGTTTTAGTTAATTTTTACAATGATTCAAGAGGCATTTAAATACCTCAAAAATGTAATAGATAGGATAATTAGATTTGTTTTATTATATTTTTCCCTTCTAGATTGTAGTTAGGCGCTCCCCGATGTAATAGATAGGTTGCGTGTTTATGTGGCTTATGTGTTATGTGTTTTATCCACTTTTCTTAGGATTTTGGCATCTAGATATTATGTTTACGTGTTATGTGCTACGTGCTCTTATGTGTTTATTTGTTTTAATTTATGTTTTATTTGTTTCACTATGAATTGTTAATGCATGACGTCACCACACTAGTCCAACGCTAGTTGTGGCTTCTCCCTCCGTTTACTTGCTAGTCCAATGCTAGTAAGGATTTTTAGAGATGGGCTAGTCCAACGCTAGATCCTTTTAGGTCGTCTTGCGCTAGATTCATCTTTGTGTGCTATTCACTACATTTTCATGCATATTTTCATTTTTAGGATCTTTTCTCATTTGTATGATATTCCCTATTATATTATCTCCTACCCTCTATAGGTGCTAATCATGTCATTTAGAATTGCATTTCATTTAAATTAGTTCATTTGCTTGTTCATATTAGGAGAATTATTTTTCAAACATGGAAAATGGGTGATTATAACTTTTTAGTTTAAGTACCCTATTAATCCATGTATAAGAAAATTATGTCACGAGTTTTGCCTCCCGTACCCTTTATGTTGCATTCTCCTTTTCTTTGATCACTTATATATATGTATATAATTTAATTTAATTTCTTTTATTTTAATTTCATCATTTGCATATTCGTGACACTTTCAAGGAATCATTTTGGCCTTCGCAATTAATGCGATTGGTTCAATTAAACCCCTTGAATGAACATTTTGTCCCTTTCGATATATTTAGATTTGCATCCATATAGGAAACATCCAAATATGATAAAATTAAGGGTTAGATTAGGAAAATTTTGACTAAACCTCGCAACTAGCTTAGACTAGGTTGAAAGGGTGCCTTAGGTTTGAGTCAATTGAACCTTTGCCTTCCCTTTATTCAACCGTGACTCCCGAACCCATTTTCTCTTGTTTTCAAAGACCTGGAGTTGTCAAAAAGGGTTTTATTTTATTTTACTTTATTTTTGGGTGACTTGGTACACCAAAACTCCATACCAAGTGGCGACTCCTATTTTTTCTTAAAAACCCTTTTAGACTAAATTTTGGACCCAAATTGTCGCACATTTTTTAAAAGTCCCATTCTTGGTCCTTTTTCATTTATTTTTAAATAAAATCACATCTTTCTTTATAAACACTTTCTTTTTCCATCGCGAAAAAATGGGGCGCGACAGGTGCGGAGTATTTCGATGGACTGCGAGGTCATTCTAGATATGGCCGCGGAGGCACGCCTCGAGCCACCGGTCCAGAAGGGATGGACGAGGTGGACACGTTAGGTTCCGTTGGGAACCTGGGCCCTAGGGGAGGCGTTTAGGGTCGCTTTTATACTTTTGTTTAGCTAGTGGATTACCACTTTCTTTCGTTATTTGGTTGACTGACTAGATTTTTTGGAGCCGGTGCTCATGTGTACATTGGGTTTTGTACCGATTGGAGGTCGGTAATCTGTAAATCTTTTGGTGTGACTTTGTAAATATATGTATATATTTGAGTGGCATTTTGAACTTATCTCTTGTATGTCTTTTGTGCATACGCTTTACGTCCGTACTTTTGCTCATAGTTTGAATAATAAGTATATGTAACGTTCCGATCTATAGACTTGTGCCCCGAAATGGACTCCGTTGGTCAAAGTAGAGCTGGAGAGCAAGAGTGTATGCAATGGGTCAATATGAGGTGACTGACCCTTCGGCGGGTTTCGAAGGTATGCTTTGACCAAAGAATTAATTTCGAGGACGAAATTTTCCTAAGTGGGGGAGATTGTGAGGCCCCAATCAGTTCGTAAGTTGATATTAGGGTTATTCATTATTTCGGTGTGGTGAAGTTAGGGTTAAGGCTAAGGAGGAAACCCTAATCTCGGTTAATATTGAAAACCCTAGTTTATGTATTAGTTTGAAATGGTTAGCAAACTCTAGATTAGCAAACCTCTAGTGTTACAATTTATTAGAAAGCTTAAGTGGAGTTTTATTTATCGCCCGCTTTTTTCTACATTTTCTTTATTAGAAAATTCCCCAGATAATTTTTATTGAGTAAATATAGGTTTTAGATGATTTTTCTAGTATCGGTTAGTTTTTGAGAAATTAAGAACATATATCGGACGTGGGACCCACTAGCGCGGAAAGTTCGGAAAAATTCGGCCAACTAGGTTAAGTTTTGGATACTGGAATTAATTTATCGGGTGTTAAGAGATAAGTAGAGGTTGCAATTTGGATTGATATGAGGGAGACAAGTTAGGTAGGTATTTAATAAAAGGTGACAAGTGTCACCATTTGAGTGGTCTACCCTTGGTCTTACCAATTGACTAATTAAATCAAAAAAATAACCAAAAATTCTCCATTTCTTCTCCCTTGTTGGCCAGCCCTCTCTCTCAAAAAGAAAGGAAGAAACTCTTCAAGTTTTGCTTCCATTGTGCTCCAAATCATCAAAATCAACCATTGAAACTTGAACTTACTCCATAAAACCTCTTCAATTAGTGTTAGTAAGTTGTTTGGTGGAGTGATTTGGAAAGCTAGGAGGACCTCTTGCTCTCTCTCTCTTGTTTCTAAGGTGAGTTGTGAAGAACCACCCTTCTCCTTTAATTGATGCTTAAATCGTGCTTAGTGGTAGTATGAGATGCAAGTTTATGGATTATTTCTTGATTTGTGGTTGAAGTGATGGAGTTTTATTATTTTTGGGGATTTTTCTGTTTTAATATAAGCATGATTGTGTGGCTATCTATGATGATTGGCAATGGTATATAATGACTCTAGGAGGTGGAAAAAGTGATTAATTGCAACCAATTTCTGGTTTGGAAGAAATTTCAGAAAATTAGGGTTCTTGTGGGAGCATTCTGCCCGAATTTTTAGCTCCTAGTTAGAGGCTGAATTGGCCTTGGATTAAAACATGAAAGTTGTAGGGAAAGATATTTTAGAGGAGCCTAAAAAATTTCAGGTCAATCGGAGTAGTGTAGAATGAGAAAAGTCGAAATTACTATTGCTGTTCTGGTTTTACCCGAATGTAAGAACTGCGCCTGTAATTGGTTGTTTTGGCTGGAATTGCTTCCGAATTGGTTGTCGAGGTCTTCTGATGAAATGTAGCCCTGTTTCTTAGCTTTCAGCTGGTTTTGGAATTTTTGGATTCGGACTTGGATAGCCTGATTTATGATGTTTCCGATAGAATGCATTCTGTGAATCTGTTTTTGTGATTCTGGTGTAGTATTTTTCATTTTTGACCTAGTTACCCTCGAAACTGGACTGAGTAGCCTTCTTAAACATTGTAGCCTCTTAAGTCCTGAATATATCTGCAAAATTTCCGATCAAACGGATCTGTGTAGCTCGAGTTATAACCAAAACACTCGCACCTATTTTGTACCCTGAAATTGTGTACGTTTTGAATTTCAGCTTCTGACCGTGTATTTTTCAGTTTTGATCCCGTACGATCTGGGTGTCAACTCCTTCATAAGAAATGTAGATCTTGGTTTTAGCTTCGAAACGGTATAAAGTGCGTCGAAATTCGAGTTCCGTAGCTTCCGTTATGATCAAAACAAGATTGATCGTCAGAACTGCCTTTGATCTGGACAGTTCTGACGGGTACTTTGGTACTCAATATTCGTTCTGTTCTGAATGGATTCAGGTCTTGGCCAAAACATCAAAGTTTTAGCCTTATGTCTCAGGTTTCTAATGCCTTTGGAATTTCCTGATTTAGATTTGTGAGCTGGGAGTTATGGTCCAGAAAACATACCCTGTTCGTTACTATAGAGTGCGAATTTCTGGAACGATTTTCCACACTTTCGACCTATTTCTGTTCAGATCCGGATTTAGGTGTCTTCATGAAAATTGTAGCCCTTTCTCTTAGCTTCGTAACGGTACCTCATGTACCTTGATCCGACATTCCTAGCCTAACTTTTGATCAAAACGGTTTGAGAAGGCAGATTTGGCCATTTCCGTTTGCCGTTCCGCGCGGGCGCGTGCGCCCGTTTTGCCGTTTCCGCACTTGCATGTGCCGATTTTGCTGTTTTGCTTGTTTTAAGTATGTTAGTAGCCGTTTGTGATATATTGTGACCCAATCTTCAATTTCAGACGTTGGTGAGTTAGGCGGAGCCGGTGGGGCCTACTAACTACTACTTGCGGCACGAATTTCGTACTTTTGCTCTTTTGTTCGTTGTGTAAGTATTCAGGCTGCTCTTATGTGTTAGTTGCTTATGTGTTTCGATATGTATGAAAAGGGTACCTAGGCGAGGGTGTACTTTATCGCACTCGACCTAAACCCTAATTTACGCACACATTTGTATATGGCATATGTATATGAATCATTTTGGAACTAAACCCCTTGAGCTTGTGGCTCGGGGTGACTTTTGAGTAAATTTTGTGAAGTTTGTGAGTTTGGGGCCAGATCTCATGACCTAGATGGACTATTCGAGCCGGTTAGGGCTTGGTCGAAGTTAGTCCAACCTGGTTTGAGGTCACCAAGTTTGTGAATCCGGTTAACCGATTATGTGGACCAAGTTTGTGACCCGAACTTGTGAACCAAGCTCAATTTCGTTCGCTCGAGCAAGTTTGTGAGGTGTCTGGCCAGAGAGGGTGATAAGGAGTACGGTGGGAGTACAAGTGAAGTTCTACGGACCATTACTTGTGGTCGACGGAGTGTCGGCAGGAGGTCACACATGGCAAACGATCTGGCTTTGGAGCCACCTGTATCCTTATTATGTGATGTTACTTTTCTGCTTTTGCTTTACTCTTACTGTGGAATTGTTAATATGTGAGATTTACGCTTTTGCCCCTGTTTACTTGCTAAGCATATAGCTTACCCCTTTTCTTTTGTTTTCCTTAGCAGGGACCGACGCGGGGACTTTTGACACATACACTAGTATAGTTAGGTTTGTTTGTAATAGTCGGACAACTAGGATGTTTGTTTTTATTTTGGTGATTTGTATAAGAACCCTCCTTAGGGTCTACCTTCTGATGATTGTTATTATAATGTATTAAAGTGGTTTGACTCGATACTTTTGAAGATGTAAATAGAATTTTTGGCAGTTGTATATATTATAAATAGTTCTCTTTTGGTTTAATATAATTTTGTTAGCTTTGTGTTTTGAGTCCTGGCGCGAGCTAGGCAGGCGTCCCGCCGATACCCTAGGGTTCGCCCTTGGGAGAAGTGGGGGCGTCACAAGTGGTATCAGAGCGCCTAGGTTAGAGGACTTGGGCAAGTGGGACATACGCGATAGGCACTAGGCATATTTGATTCTTTTAAGCTGAATGATATATTTTAAGCTGAAATGCCGGTGAACTGACGAATTAATGTTTTGTAGGTATGTATCCGGGCAGTTCGAGTAGTGCGGGACCTAGTGGCATGGGACCGAGACCTCCGAGTGCGAGGGGCCCAGAGGATCGAGCACTGCGTAAGCGGGCGATCCGTTATCGGCAGAGACCTGGAGAGCCTTACACTTTGTACTCCCCTTTTGGTCAGGTGTCACACCGACCTTGTAGGTGTTGGTATACGTACAGTTATCCTGACGAGGTCGTCCTGGCAGTGGACGATGAGCGACGCAGCCTGATTAGTCAGCTAGAGGAGGCCAGAGAGGTTGGCCATGGGCAGGCGATGCGTATTAGGGACTTGGAGCGGGGTCTCCGAGATGAGATGCAGAGGGCGGACGCTTTACGCCGTCAGCTTCAGGACACTCATCAGCACCTTTTCGCTGTGAAGAGGCAGCTGAAGGAGAGGGTTCGGAGTATTTCGATGGACTGCGAGGTCATCCTAGATATGGCCGCGGAGGCACCGTCTCGAGCCACCGGTCCAGAGGGGATGGACGAGGTGGACACGTTAGGTTCCGTTGGGAACCTGGGCCCTAGGAGAGGCGTTTAGGGTCGCTTTTGTACTTTTGTTTAGCTAGTGGATTACTTTTGTTAAAACTGGCATGACCACTTTCTTTCGTTATTTGGTTGACTGACTAGATTTTTGGAGCCGGTGCTCTTGTGTACATTGGGTTTTGTACCGATTGGAGGTCGGTAATCTGTAAATCTTTTGGCGTGACTTTGTAAATATATGTATATATTTGAGTGGCATTTTGAACTTATCTTTTGTGTGTCTTTTGTGCATACGCTTTACGTCCGTACTTTTGCTCATAGTTTGAATAATAAGTATATGTAACGTTCCGATCCATAGACTTGTGCCCCGAAATGGACTCCGGTGGTCAAAGTAGAGCTGGAGAGCAAGGACGAGGCTCTGAAGGAAATAATGGAAATGGACCGGATCAAGTCGCTACAGCCATCCAGCGGATGGCCGATCTACTAGAGCGAATGACAAATCAACAGGGCCAGGGGAGCAGTACTGGGAATCCTGGACATAATCCGGGACATAATCCGGGCAATCATGAGGGAGAGGACCGTGCTTTAGAACGGTTCCAGAAATTTGCACCTCCTAAGTTTATAGGTGGACCTACTCCTGACCTAGCCGAGGGCTGGATGGATCGTATGTTAGACATATTTGCCGCGCTTAGGTATTCGGAGGAGCGGCAGATATCCTTTGCCGTCTTTCCGTTCGAAGGGGCCGCGCGAGCCTGGTGGAACGTGATCAAAGCCAAGTGGGAGCGAGAACAGACCCCCTGGACATGGGTCAATTTTACTCGAGAATTTAATGAGAAATACTCGCCGCCCATTGTGCAAGAGAAACGAGAAGATGATTTTATCCGCCTGCGTCAAGGGGCATCTAGAGTGGCGGAGTATGAAACTCAGTTTACAAAACTCTCCCGTTTTGCTTCGGAGTTGGTGCTAACGGAGCGAAAACGAATTCGTCGCTTCGTCCAAGGCCTGAATGTGGAAATCCAGGAGGCTCTAGCAGCTGCTCAGTTGGACACATTTAGCCAAGCGCTAGAAAAAGCACAGCGGATTGAGACTGCCAGGGGACAGGTTAAAGCCTTTCATGACCGGAAAAGGAGGCAACCCAGCTCGAACGATCCCCCGGTTGGACAGAGCTCGCGAAACGAGCCACCCGCGAAGGCGAGTAAAGACGCAGACGGTCCACGACCTGTAAAAACTCTGAATAATTTTGGGCGAGGTCAGATAGTGCAAGAGCCCCAGAGGAGTGCCCAGCGTGGAGGGTCGAGTACGGCCACTAAGCCAACCTGTGGTTTCTGTGGGGGCAATCATACTGATGAAAATTGCTGGAAAAATAGTTCGGTACGGAAATGCTTCAAATGTGGTAGTACCGAACATCTGATTGCCCGGTGCCCTAAGATGCAGAAGGAAGGACTCAAGCCATCGACTGAAGGGACCAGAACTAAGCCGATGAATGCAGGGGAAAATCGAGCCAAAGGGCCAGCAAGAGTGTATGCAATGGGTCAATATGAGGTGACTGACCCTTCGACGGGTTTCGAAGGTATGCTTTGACCAAAGAATTAATTTCGAGGACGAAATTTTCCTAAGTGGGGGAGATTTTGAGGCCCCAATCAGTTCGTAAGTTGATATTAGGGTTATTCATTATTTCGGTGTGGTGAAGTTAGGGTTAGGGCTAAGGAGGAAACCCTAATCTCGGTTAAGATTGAAAACCCTAGTTTATGTATTAGTTTGAAATGGTTAGCAAACTCTAGATTAGCAAACCTCTAGTGTTACAATTTATTAGAAAGCTTAAGTGGAGTTTTATTTATCGCCCGCCTTTTCTACATTGTCTTTATTAGAAAATTCCCCAGATAATTTTTATTGAGTAAATATAGGTTTTAGATGATTTTCTAGTATCGGTTAGTTTTTGAGAAATTAAGAACATATATCGGACGTGGGACCCACTAGCGCGGAAAGTTCGGTAAAATTCGGCCAATTAGGTTAAGTTTTGGATACTGGGTTTAATTTACCGAGTGTTATGAGATAATTAAAGGTTGATATATGGATGAGAGTGGAGAGAGACAAAAGGATATGTATGTATTAAATAGGGTGACAAGTGTCACCATATGATTAAACCTTACAATTTTGACTACTATTTACCTTTTTACTAATTGACCAAATAAACCCAAAAATTACCAAAATCATCTTCATTTTTAGCTCCTTATAGCCGGCCACTCTCCAAGGAGAAAGAAGAAAAACCTCTTTACTTTCTTAGCTTCAATCTTGCTCAATCTTCGATTTCAACCGATTAAATTCGAAAACTCTCCATAAAAATCCTTCTCTTAGTAGTTGTGAGGTGCCTAGTGAAGTTGTTTGGAAGCTTAAGGTGCTAAGTGGTCTCTTTTCTTGTGTTGATAAGGTGAGTGACTATGGAAACCCTCTCTTCTATCTAATGATATTTAATTAATGACTTGTGGTTGTTATAAGTGTGATTTGGTGGCTTATTTCTTGAATTTAGTTAAGATTGATGAAGTTTTCTATTTATTTGGGATTTTTCTATTTGCATATGATTAATATTATGTGGTCATGTATGATGGTTGGAAATGATTGAGAATGAAGCTAGTTGGTGTGAATGGTAGTTAATTGCAGTAAATTTCTGGTTTGGAAGATAAATTGACAAGTTAGGGTTTTTATGAAGAACATTCTGCCCGGTTTTGTAGATCCTAGTTAGAGGCCTAATTGGCCTTGGCTTAAAACATGAAAGTTGTAGGGAATGACATTTTAGAGGTACCTTCAAAATTTCAGGTCAATCGGAGTAGTGTAGGATGAGAAAAGTCGAAATTACCCTTGCTGTCCTGGTTTGATCCGAATGTAAGAATTGCGCCTGTAATTGATTGTTTTGGTTAGGAATGCTTCCGAATTGGTTGTTGAGGCCTTCTGATGAAATTTAACCCTGTTTCTTAGCTTTCAGCTGGTTTTGGAATTTCTGGATTCGGACTTGGATAGCCTGATTTATGATGTTTCCGCTAGAATGCGTTCTGTGATTCTGGTGTAGTATTTTGCATTTTTGACCTAGTTACCCTCGAAACTGGACTGAGTAGCCTTCTTCAACATTGTAGCCTCTTAAGTCCTGAATATATCTGCAGAATTTCCGGTCAAACGGATCTGTGTAGCTCGAGTTATAACCAAAACACTCGCACCTGTTTTGTACCCTGAAATTGTGTACGTTTTGAATTTCAGCTTCTGACCGTGCATTTTTTCGTTTTGATCCCGTACGATCTGGGTGTCAACTCCTTCATAAGAAATATAGATCTTAGTTTTAGCTTCGAAACGGTATAAAGTGCGTCGAAATCCGAGTTCCGTAGCTTCCGTTATGACCAAAACAAGATTGATCGTCAGAACTGCCTTTGATCTGGACAGTTCTGACGGGTACTTTGGCACTCAATTTTCGTTCTTTTCTGAATGGATTCAGGTATTGGCCAAAACATCAAAGTTTTATCCTTATGTCTCAGATTTCTAATGCCTTTAGAATTTCCTGATTTAGATTTGTGAGCTGGGAGTTATGGTCCAGCAAACATACCCTGTTCGTTACTCTAGAGTGTGAATTTCTGGAACGATTTTCCATACTTTTGACCTATTTCTGTTCAGATCCGGATTTAGGTGTCTTCATGAAAATTGTAGCCCTTCCTCTTAGCTTCGCAACGGTACCTCATGTACCTTGATCTGACATTCCTAGCCTAACTTTTGATCGAAACGGTTTGAGAAGGCAGGTTTGGCCATTTCCGTTTGCCGTTCCGCGCGGGCCCGTGCGCCCGTTTTGCCGTTTCCGCACTTGCATGTGCCGATTTTGCCGTTTTGCTTGTTTTAAGTATGTTAGTAGCCGTTTGTGATATATTGTGACACAATCTTCAATTTCAGACGTTGGTGAGCTAGGTGGAGCCGGTGGGGCCTACTAGCTACTCCTCGCGGCACGAATTTCGTACTTTTGCTCTTTTGTTCGTTGTGTAAGTATTCAGGCCGCTCTTATGTGTTAGTTGCTTATGTGTTTCGATATGTATGAAAAGGGTACCTAGGCGAGGGTGTACTTTATCGCACTCGACCTAAACCCTAATTTACGCACACATTTGTACATGGCATATGTATATGAATCATTTTGGAACTAAACCCCTTGAGCTTGTGGCTCGGGGTGACTTTTGAGTAAATTTTGTGAAGTTTGTGAGTTTGGGGCCCGATCTCATGACCTAGATGGACTATTCGAGCCGGTTAGGGCTTGGTCGAAGTCAGTCCAACCTGGTTTGAGGTCACCAAGTTTGTGAATCCGGTTCACCGATTATGTGGACCAAGTTTGTGACCCGAGCTTGTGAACCAAGCTCAATTTCGTTCGCTCGAGCAAGTTTGTGAGGTGTCTGGCCAGAGAGGGTGATAAGGTGTACGGTGGGAGTACAAGTGAAGTTCTACGGACCATTATTTGTGGTCGACGGAGTGTCGGCAGGAGGTCACACATGGCAAACGATTTGGCTTTGGAGCCACCTGTATCCTTATTATGTGATGTTACTTTTCTGCTTTTGCTTTACTCTTACTGTGTAACTGTTGTTACGTGAAATTTACGCTTTTGCCCCTGTTTACTTACTAAGCATATAGCTTACCCCTTTTCTTTTGTTTTCCTTAGCAGGGGCCGACGCGGGGACTTTTGACACATACACTAGTATAGTTAGGTTTGTTTGTAATAGTCGGACAGCTAGGATGTTTGTTTTTGTTTTGGTGATTTGTATAAGAACCCTCCTTAGGGTCTACCTTCTGATGGTTGTTATTATAATGTATTAAAGTGGTTTGACTCGATACTTTTGAAGATGTAAATAGAATTTTTGGCGGTTGTCTATATTATAAATAGTTCTCTTTTGGTTTGATATAATTTTGTTAGCTTTGTGTTTTGAGTCCTGGCGCGAGCTAGGCAGGCGTCCCGCCGATACCCTAGGGTTCGCCCTTGGGAGAAGTGGGGGCGTCACACATTATGCTGGTAACACATAGGCTTTAGTAGTATTTCCGTTTCAGAACGCAAATATATAGGTAATAATGTGACGACATCTTCAAAGTCCGAAGTATTACATAAACTATACATTTGCATTTTGGAAATTATTTCAACCTTGGAGTGGTACTAGTATGGCCTTTAAAGGTACTGCTTTCCTGAGTGTTATCCCCATCCTTTCTCCCATGTCCAACTCTTCTGGTTTAATCCTATCAGCTAAGCTCCAGTCAAACAAGTGCAAGATTGATCCTAGAACCATTGGTAGCACTCGAGAGGCAAGCATGGTTCGTCATATCGGGCGATACCGATACATATCGGCCGAATCATAACTGAAATGTAGGGGACCGGTACGATACCGATCCCCGAATCGCGAATATTACCATATCCGTGATGACTCGCTCTGATTCGATCGATATTGGCCGATTCGAATCCGTGATGTATGATATTGGCCGATATATCCGAATCAACTCCGAGTCGACTGGGATATTTTTTTAAATTGTGTCTTTTTAGTATTTTCTAATTTTAGTAATTTTTTCAAAATTTTATCAAACTTTCATGTGTTATAATGTGCGTATCACCTAATATTCAACCGATATGCCGCGACGGATGTGGAACAACCGAGACTACGACGCTACCACAACCTGCAATGGCGAACCATGGAGGCAAGAGAAACGGCAGGGCATATTCGCCGGCCAGATCCAAAAGGTATAAACTCAAAATGGTGTCCTTGAAAATCTGTAGTACTTGGCTCCAAAAATCTTTCGGGCTTGAACTCTAAAGGGTTTTCCCAAGTCTTTGGATCCCTTCCAATTCCCAAATATTTACTAGAATTTGTGTTTCTTTTGGGATGTGGTAGCCGCATTTTGCACGAGTCCATAGCCATGTGAGGTACCAAGAAAGGGAGCGGTGGATGTAGCCGGAGCGTCTCCTTCACTACTGCCTTAAGGTATGGAAGATTATCCAAGTGTTTTTCTTCTAACTTAGTCCCTAGACAAATCACGCTTCTCAACTCAGCTTGGACTTTTTCAAGAGTTTTTGGACTACGTAGAAGCTCTGCCATTGCCCATTCTAATATACTAGTTGTCATGTCTGTCCCTGCTGTGAACATTTCCTGAGAAACAAAAAGATTATGCAATCTAGATTAATTAATCATGTGGAATAAACATGTGTTCTGAGATTAATAACATGGTAAGATCCAAATTTGATATTTGAAAGAAAACACAATGTTTTTCTCTTTTGCGGGGTAAATTTTTTGGTGGCAATCACAATTGGAAGAATAGTCAGAAAAAAAGGATCATAATTGATTACTTACAAAGACTATAATGTTGATTGTTGTTGGAGAGAACTCAGGAGGTTCTTCAGCGCTTTCGCCTCAGTAATGCAACAGAACATCCAAGTAATCTCTTCTCCTCTTTTCAGGACTTGGGTGATCCGTTTCATCTCTATTACTTTCAATGATTCTCTCTTTTAAATATAATCCAGCGATGTCAAAGGCTCGTTTGACATGATACTGTGTTGATCTCCTAATGCCCTGAGGGTCAAGCCATTTAAGCAATGGCAAGAAATATGCAATGTTGGGCTTTCCAGCATATTCCTTCACTTTGCCTGCATGGTAAAAGAACTTTGCACCCCTCTCAGAGCTTGGATCCAAAAGATCCTTGGAAAACATGAGATTTCCAATAAGATTGAATGCCAGCAAGAAGAAAAACTTTCCAACATCTATCCCATTGGCACCAGAACCTCCAGCAGCTTCTATATATTTCACCATCCGATCAATGATCAACTGTTGCATCAAGCCTGCTCATTATGTGACACCCCCACTTCTCCTTAGCGCGAACCCAAGGGTATCCGCGGAACACCTACCTAGCTCTCGTCAGGACTCGATACGAATTCAATTCAAACTTAAGGATAAATAACCAATAATAAAAGTAGATACAAAAAAAGTTCGCTTCCTTAAATAAACTTTCAAATCTTACATCACAAGTTACCAAAGGTACATCAACTTTACTCAAAATACAACCACCATAAGTCGACTAATCGATTACATCCAAAATTCTAATCAAACGGGTAATCAAGTCGGCTTCTCCAAAATCTTTCCATTTCGAGCTCTTGTTAAGGAAAACAAACTAATGGGGTGAGCGAACGCTCAGTGAGGCCAAGAAAAAGAAAAAAAAACATGCAAATACATAGTTCAAGTAACAATAACATTTGTACAAGAATTAAAGTTAGAAAATTCAAGTAATTCACAATTAATAATAAAACACAATTAATAAGGATACGGGAACTCTCAGGAGCCTAAATTCCCACTTGCTTGGCCGAGGTTCGATCGCAATACTCCACATATGACACTCCAATCAACCCGAGTAAGTATCAAGTCCGTAAGAATTCACTTATTTCACAATTCCGTCCACCGTTACTACCCCGCTTAATTGGGTCCTGCACGTCGATTATTAAAGGGCAAATACTACTCGAGTATGCGCCAAAACAGATTCTCCTCAAATAGATGAAGCTTTAAAGATCTATCCCATGGTTTCACCAACTTCTCGCGCAGAAGCCCATGCGACTCGAATCACAAGGTTAGCCTAATGAGTTTGGGCCATCCCCCACGATTCAAGTGTAAGTCGATGAAGATTCACTCGCAATCGGACATTGAGGCAAATACAAGTCAAATTTCACGTATAAGCAAGTTAATATATAATCAATAAAGAGAACGAGTGAGATAAAGTAATTACTCGACTCGAAAGTCCAATTCACATATTCAACAAGAGTATTTCAAGTAATTATGCAACAAATCATGCAGCTTGAACACTCACCAATTCAAACAAAGTGAGTAAATAAAGTCTTAGTTATCCGCGTCGCGAGATCCAACTTCAAAAATCTCTAGTACCTGAAGAAATAGTGATCAACTATCACTCATCATATACTCACAACCACTTAGCAATTCAAGAAAGAAAGTACACTCACTTAAAATTTAAGACAATAATCTTAAGAAAGAGCTTTTAATCGCCTAAAAATCGAGATTCAACAAGTGAGAGAAATTTAAAAGTCAGCAGGGGGAAAACTTGTATCACCCATGAAAATCAAGTTTAAAACAATTTATCATATCGAGAGGAAGTGAAAAGTTCTCAAAAAGTTCTATTCCCCTTAAAGAACAGAAATTTTTCAGCTTTGCGCGACCATAGTTGTGAAATCAAATCTTGAGTTTGGTATACCCAAAAATAGAAATTTTACACCTATGGAAACTAGATTAAAAGTATAAAACTTCCCAGAAGACATTTTTCCAAGATTCTGTGACACCCCCACTTCTCCCTAAGGCGAACCAAAGGGTATCCGCGGGACGCCTGCCTAACTCTCGCCAGGACTCAAGCAATTTCCATTCAAGCTTATTAACGATCTTCACAGCACACGTAAATAATTTAAATACAGAAAATGCGAAAGCGTTCAAGCTTAACAATAGTCATCCATTATCCAGCCCGCACGTCGGGTGTTCAAAGTACATCATAATTCCCAAATATACCTCACGCCCCAAAAGTTACATTTCAATTCCAAAAGTACAACCCAAAACCAAGGGCATAGCCAAAATATAATAGAAATCCTAAACAAAAGCTCATCAGGAGGTTTTTTTCCAGTACGCCTCCGAGTTCAAATCTGTTAAGGAAAACAAATCTATAGGGTGAGCAAAACGCTCGTGAGGCCAAGAACACACATGCAGGCACATAGTTCAGGTAACAAGCCCAAGTAACAGTTCAAGTGATAACTTGCAAGTAATTAACAATGCCAACAAAATGTAAACAGAAACGATTCAAGGATATGGTAGCTCTCAAGAGCTAAGTTCCACTTGCTTTGCCAGTTCATTCGTATATCTTCCCGTGATGACTCTCCGTCAACCGGGTTGATATTTCCAAACCGTAGATCACCACTTACTTCTCATCCGTCCACCATACACCGCTTCGGGCCCGCACGACATTTATGAGGTGATACTCCACGAGTATGCCAAGCAAGATCTCTCCAATAGATCAAGCTTATCATGTGAATCTCATGGCTCACCGAGGTTCCCGACCAAGCCCATGCCGGCTCGAGTTCCAAGGTCGGCCTATGAGTTTGGGCGTCCCCCATGTGTCATGTAAGTGTCGAGGAGATTCACTCCAACGACGTATGCAGCCATAGCATACCATATCATGTATTCAAGCATTTGACAGGTCTAAGCATGTATTTCAGGTCATGTAAATCAGGCAAACCATGTTAAGCATGAGTCATTTGTTTCAAATGAGAACGAGTGCGATAAAGTACACATTCGACTCCATTTTTCAAAACCAAGTAGGCTAAGCATGTAATCAGGTAAGCCAAGCATGAATCAAGTCCATAGAGTTCAAGTAGTCATACACTTGACACTCACCGAGCAAATCAAGAAGAAATATTTTCTGGAAGTTCAAGTGTGCACGGTAGGATCCTCTTGAAGGTCCTCGTGCGTGCCTGGGCAAATAATAACGTATTATCATTCATATATCCCAATTATCAAGGAAGATTGTACACTAGTACAATCTAAGGAAATTCCACGAAATCGAACCTCAATTACTAGTAAATCGAGGTTCAATTAGAGTTTCTTAAAGTACAGGAGCATTTGGGTTTTTATCTTGGAAATCGAGGTTAAAATGTTTGCATAATGTCGAAAGAATAAAAAGTTCTTGGAAATCTCTATTTCCTTGAAAGTTGGAAAATTTCAGTTTTGATATGGATCTTTGAAAAATCGTATCTCACTCGATACAAGTCTAAAATTGGAAAAATTTATACCGTTGGAAACCTCTTGGAAATTACTAAAAGTTCTTAGAAGATACTGTTCCACGAATCTAAATGGAAGGTATTCAAAAATGAGTTTAAAGTTGCTGTCCCAGATCACCCAGGATTGAGCCGGGGTTGGTTTTTGGCTAAATTTGGAAATTCGGCCGAATTCACTCGTTGCAAACCAGCCCTTGAAATTTATAGCTCAATTAGAGGTGCAAGTAAGGTTTAGGGCAGAACAAACGGATCGAGAATCGGAGTTTCGAGCACCAAGATATGGTAGCTCAAAGTTGGGAAAAATTCAAGACTGTTACAAAATTTCCAGATTTGGTTCCGACTTTGGACCTTTTGTTAAGTGTCGAAACGGACTTGAATTGACACCAAATTTTGTAGTATGGTACTCCTATATGAAGGTATTTCTCTATCAAATTTCGTGGAAAAATACCTTCGGGAAGGTGGTTAACCAATCAACCAAAGTTTGGAAAAATTCTCAAGGCAATCTGCCCTTAATCCTTTTCTTCCCAAATCCAAGCGTTTGGCTAAGAAAATCCTCCAATCATGGTTCATATGTGAAAGGAAAGTTTAAGAAACATTCATGGTACATTTGGTAGGTGTTTAGTATCAAGAAATTCATTTAGTAAGACCACCACAAATGTCACGTCAAATCTGTCCAAATCCAAGGCTTTCAAGAACAAAACAGTCACCGTATTTTGATCATAGCTCACTCAATTTAACTCGGATTTGAGAATGGTTGATAGTGTTAGAAAATAAATTCATAGGGCTGTGATTTCATAGAAGAAATCGTTTTAAGTTTCAGCATGCAACTAGCTCGAAATTAAGCCTAAAGTTGCAGCATCATCAAATCATTTCGGCAGAACGGCGAAACAGGGCAGCTGAATTCAGATGAGTGGTGCGGTTCACACACATGGAACCAGAACATGCATTATATACCGTTGGAAAGATGGGAACATCTAGTTTCAAATTCCGCTAACGGCACTTGATTTCGACGTCGGAGTACGGAGTTATGGACGAAATACGAACACTGGTCTGGATTACGACGAAACCGTTTTCCAGATTACTAGCTTTGGGAATAAATTCGTTTGACCAACCAAAACTCAGTATTTTTCAATGAAAATTTTTACACAACTACTACAACATATAAACAACACAATCAAGCCATTAAATCCTCAAATTTCTGCATTAAAGTGACCGAACAGAGCAGGGGTAGAATGGAAACTTTTTGCTTCAAGAGCTCAATGCAGTTTCTGGCGATAATGCACCTTTAATCTACTTCCTTAAGCACTAATTCAACAATAAAACCATCATCAAACATCATCACAGCCATCAACTCAAAGTGGGAGTTCATAGAGCCCACATTTAACAATTTCCAACAATAATAAGCTACCCATAAGCATAATCAAGCTCTTAAGTGTAAGTTAGCCTTCATTGAATAAGATTTGAAGAGTGGATCATGGTTACCTTACTTGTGTGCTAAAAGGTCAGATTCTGGTGTCCCAAAAGCCCCAAGAAATTCCGTGAATGTGCAGCTCCTTCTTTGTCCAAGTGATTGTCCAAGTGAAGAGCTAAAAGTATGTGAAGTTTTGGTTGAATCTATGGAGGTTTGGTAGTGATTTTTGTGAGCTTTGTAGAAGGAATGGTGAAGAGCTGCGGCTGTAAGCTATCCGTCCATTGCAGCTAGAAGAAATGAAATGTGGTTCTGAATCCTTTGCGTACAAAAGACGCTTGACGTCTAATATTTTAAGTACGTAAAATTTAATTGCAACTAGTGCCCTACTCGCGCGTTTTGTGTTCAATTTCCCTTAAGTTTGTTGCACTAGTGCACTAAACCTCTAGGGCACTTACATTCATATAAATATTATTCATTCTTAATTGTCCCAAAATAATTGTCCAAAATTCCTCAATTAAGCGCGCACGTGAAAACACGTATTTCCAATTTAGGCGCAATAAAATGAAACCTTCGAGAAATTCTTATAACGATCGTACCACTAGCTATCACTTGTGTGCTTAAACCTAAAATTGTCTATTTTAGGACCATTGTATATGTCTCAAATTTTTGAACTTATTTTATTCCCAATTGGCTAAAGTGTTTGGACACGTTTTCACCTTTTCACTAAACAAGCTTATAAGAAAATAATTTTTGAAACGAGACACTTTAAAAATATAACGAAACTATAAAACCATGTACTTAGGTCTAATAAGGCTAGAAAATATTATTCGTGGCAAAAATCTAAATAAATAATTAATTTAGCCAAAATTAGGGATTTTAAAATAATAATTTTACGAGTCCTCACGTGAATTGAGTATTAATTCCTCCATTAACCTTTCTTAATCTATTATTGATCATTCTTAATTCTCCAATAAATAATACACTCCCGATTCAAGTATGGCCTAGAAAAACGTGCACCCGTCGTTCCGGACTAAACAAATTTTCGAAAAGCGAATTTTTCAACAAAACGCTTTAAAAATATAAAGAGGCGTCATTCCATATAAATGGATTTAAAATGGTCGAAATAAATAATTCGGAGAAAATGAGTGAATAATCATTTAAATATTCCAGTAATATTCTATAAAAATAAGAAAATTTTCGGATCCTCACAGATTCCAACCAAAAACCATTCAAATTTCAGCTCAAAATTACAGTTTCATGAAGACAGGACAAAACCAGTCTTGGTAGCAATGTTTGGAAATTCGGTAAATTTCACAGAAACTGAATCAGCCTCTGAAATTTATAACACAACAAGAGTTCCACATCAAGTTTCAAATACAACAAGAAACTAAATTCGGAGTTTTGATCAACAAGATATAACAGTTTGAAGTCGGCTGATTTTGCAACCTGATCAGTGAATTTCCAGATTTGAAGAGCAATCTTTGGGGCATTATTTGGGCCTTGAAATGATATTGAAATTATGCCAAATTTGGTACACTTAAACCTCCATATGTGGACTACCTCTCTATCAAAATTTAGACAAAAACTCACACGGAAAAGCATTTAACGAAACGACCAAAGTTTGTAAAATTCTTTAAAGCTAATCTGCCAACCCTATCTTTCTTTCTTTTTCAAAAGTTTTGTCCAACGAAATCTGCCCCAATTCGCTCCATTTTTGGAACCAAGGTTTCAGAACATTTAATGAGCAATTTATAGGTAAATGAAAGTAAAATTTTTGAAATAAAACACTGCAAAACAGAATTGACCATTCGGTCAATAGGGAAGGGAAAATTTTCCAGTTTCCAGCTTTGATGCAGTTTTGAAATTGGACCAAATCTGACTCTACACAAGACCAAATTGAGAATGGTTTATGGCGTTAGAAACTAGGTTCAAAATTCTACAATTCATAAGAAGACATCATTTTGAAAATCTTTTCACAAATGAGACAAAATCGAGCCACAAAATGCAGCTTCCTAGTTTCTCTTGGACAAACAGGCATAACAGGACAGTCTACTTTACTGATTCGTTACGGTTTCCTCAAAACAAAGTAGAAGGGGATTCTTATACCGTTTGAAAGCTCTGAATGTCTAGTTTTGAATGCCACAAACGGCGCTCGATTTTGACTTTTGTACAAAGAGTTATGTTCAGACAAAGAACCACTGGTTGGCTACCCTGCTAGCGAATTTCCAGATTTCGAACTTTTCCAAAACTCAAGTTTTATGTAACCATTTGAAATGATCTTCTCAAGACACTTTCTACACACATAATACAACATATATCACTCAGTTTAGCAGCTATATAATCACCAAAATTTTGAATTTAAAGCAGGACATCAAAACAGAATTTCAGCTAGCTCTCTTCCTCACGGTTTCTTCCACTTCCTCTCCACTATCAAACCATAACAAGCTATAAATCGCATAAACAACCACAATCAAGCAATAAGACCTCAAGTCTGCTACCTAAAGGCCTCCTCAAGACCACTAGCCTTGGATTTAAAGCAAGATAAATGTTTCCTCAAGTCCACTAACCTAATAACTTGATTAGGGTTTCAAACCCATGAAAACCAACCATCAATCAAATTGAAAGATTAAAGAGGGTGAAGGGGTTACCTTCCAAGCAACTAACCCTAGATGTAAGTGAGAGTTTCCTCCAAACTTTCACCAAGAAACTCCACGGCCTTCACCTTTCTTCTTGCTAGAGTGAAATTCCAAGAGATTAGGAAGTTGGATGAAGAAAAGCAAGCAAACTTGGAGCTAGAAGATGAAGTTTTCTTCTTCCCTTTGGAGCTTCTAGGGCTGGCCAAAAATAAGAGAGAGAGATATGTGTGTTTGTGGTTTGATTCTTGGGGAGAAAGAATGAAGAAAAGGTGTTGGACAAGCTAATTTAAAGTTGCAAAAAGTCAACTCTTAATGGTAACTCATTAGGGTTTCGTACTACCACTTTCTCTCTTGTTTGTTGCACTTATATACTAATCCTCTAAGGCAATTCCTCTAACACTATATTTACTCATACTTACGAGTCTAGTATTAAATTCTCAAATCTCCACTTAATCGTACTGGTGCGACTTACGAGAAACTTTCCATGCGAACGTGATAAAAGCTTAATTTTAACTCACTCCCATCTAATTGCTCAATTAACTTTTCATAGTCTACTATTGATCATTCTTAATTCTCCATGATTATTGCACTCTCGGATCGAATATTATTTCGAAAAACATGTATTCGCTATTCCTTACTAAACGAGTCGCAGAAAATCAATTTTGCTAACAGAATGTTTTAAAAATATAAGCAAGACATTGTTCCATGCAAACGGATTTAAAATGGTTGAAATAAATTATTCGGAGAAAACGGGTGAATTAATAATTAAATAAACCAGTAAAATAGAATTAAAAGTAAGTAAAATTCGATTCCTCACATCCTTCTCTCCTTAAAAGAATTTCCTTCTCGAAATTCATACCTTAATTTAAGGACAATTCTAGATATTTCTTCTGGATCTCCTCTTCTACTTCCTAAGTCGCTTCCTTCATTCTATAATTTCTCCATAACTCTTTATCAGAGGGATTTGTTTCCGTTTTAATTTCTTCACTTTTTAATCTAAAATCTTTACCGTCCTTTCTCCATAAGAAAATTTCTCATCAAGTCCTTTTTTTCCCGATCAAAATTCGCACTTGTTAAACTTAACAAAAGTTGGTGCTCCCTTGGGATTTGTAAAACTATCCTCAAGTGCCGTTCATGATCTTATCACAGGTCTAAAAATGTGGGACAATAAGTTAAATGTATATATAAGCCGTAAAATCAATTTAAAGTAAAGTAATATAAATTTTTTTTATTTGTCATTAAATATCATAACAGTTACACCAAATTAGAATAAGTTCATCAAATCGCTTCAAAAGAAAGGGAAACAACAAGATCATAGCAAAACGTGCTAAGTCACAATATACCAAATAACAAAAGGATGTCATCCCCTATACAAAATTACAACCTCTAAAAGTGCCAGTCTAAGGTAAGATAAAACTACATCCCTATCTGTCGAGTGGAGTCAAATCCATTCCCATTCGCATAGCTTTTACTACTTGGATCCCTCTCACAGCCATTAGCATTAATCGCTCTTTTTGGCACTCAACTGCTTTGTAGCGGACCTAGCAGGCGGTCGGATATTTCCTCTTTTTAGAGGCACTAAGGCAAGTTGAAACCTGATGTTCAGTACTGCTGCACCTCAGACATTTTCCTTACTTTCTCCAGCACTCGACCTCAGTGTGGTCAAACTACAATATCCACAAGTTACGTGAGAAGTCACAGCTTGACCAGTTTGAGAATCTCTTTTGTATTTCTTCTCCAGTTCTACGTTCTTGTATAGCAAGTCAATTTTCTCTGCATATTCTTGTTCCACCGTCTTTCCCAGTAATCAGCTAATTTCTTTTGAAATTCTACCTCCTTTCGAAGAATGTCCATTTCCTTACGCATCTCTTCCAAATTTGTCATCTCACCGGTTGGCTTAAGTTAATTGCTAGCCTGCCAAGCAAATCAAGAGATCAAAATAAGTAACTATTCACGATGGAAGCTGTGGCCATATCACTCTTTCATTCTTTTGCTTATAGGTTACCTCAGAATATAAATTTTGACTATTCTCCACTTAATATGGATGAGTTCTTGAGTCTCCACAAGATTACTATCATTACTTATAAACATAACAAAATACGGAGATCTTACTCCTTAATATAAAAGTTCTACACCCTAATTCACTCTCCAATACTCACTTATAAAATTACTCGAGAAGAAACCCTAATCTCTTGCTCTCACTAGTGCTTTATTTTATCCCCTCAAACCAATTTCTACTGTTTCGATGTTAGATTCTGTATATCTCAGTCCATAACTTTTGATGATTACAAAACAATTGGATGTTACTAATATTCTTTGAAGAGATTGTTTCAGGAATTGGAACAAAAACAAGGTCAAAGACTTGAAGCTAAAACAGGATAAAAAACAGACAAATTGCTGAAATAGCTGTCGGACGCATAAAAGGACCATATCGGACGGCCAACAATCATTGAGTAACTTCGGATGCATGAAGAACTCACACTCGAACGTCCGAAGATAGCAAGCCAAGTCTTCTATGATCACTGACCTCGATCAGACATACAATACCTCAGTACACGACGTCCGACAAATTTTGCGGCACTTCGGACGCAATACATTGAGAACACTGAACGTCCGAAAGAAATAAAGAAGGACTTACAAGTTTACATTCGGACGAATATTGTGGAAGGACCGGACGTCCTAAGAATCTCAAGAAAATGTCTTGAACTCACTGTCTTTGTTCGGACGCAGAAAATCAGAGTACCGGACGTCCGACACCACCAACGTCTAGTTGACTCTTCAACTGCCTTCTATCCGTTGACAGCATTTATTGAAGAATTTTTTGGTCTCCTATAAATAGAGAATAGTCAACTATTTCAGAACTCTCTTTACACATTAAGTCTACATCAGATCTTGAGTGATTCAAGTGTTAGAATACCCCAAAAAGAAGATTTGTACTCTTAGTTGTGTAATCTTCATTTAGCTTTTCAAGTGTGATTCAATTTCTTCAATAGTGTAGCTTTGTGAGGGTTATTCGAGTGATTGTAAAATTTTCTTGCTTGATCGAGTGAGAATTGAGACAAGGATGAAGTGATCATTCATTTGTACACAAGAGATTGGTTGTAAGTTGATCAACTTGAAGAAGTTTGGTATATAAAGTGATATTCAAAGTTAAGTCAAGTTTGAAACTTGGTTTGCCATTCTACCCCTTTACTTATTGTCTAGTAATATATATTGCTTATCTCTTCTACTCACAAATTACTTGTGCTAGTTCATTAATTGTTTCTGAGTGAGGTCTTTTAGAAAAGAAAACTAGTTCTAGAAAAAGTGACTCATATTTTGGCTAGTTTTTAGATAACCTAATTCACCCCTCTTAGGTTGTCGTCGATCCTTACAATTGGTATCAGAACTTGGTCTCCTAGAGATTAAATTCAATCGGTTTGGGAGTAAAAATGACAACTAACAATGCCATGTTCTTTGAGGGACAATCTGTCGCTAGACCTCCAACGTTCAATGGGTCAAGCTACGTGAGTTGGAAGGAGAGGATGATCATTTTCTTACAATCTATCGATATTGAGTTATGGTTCATTATTAATGAGGGTCCATATGATGCTTCTATTATTGATTCTAATACTCATAGGCCGAGATCAAAAACAAGAAGTGAGTTGACTGCTGAAGATAAAACTCATCTTATTCTAAATGCCAAGGCTATGAATGTATTATATAGTGCTCTAGATTCAAATGAGTCCATTAGAGTCAAAGGCTGCAGATCTGCAAAAGAAATTTGGGATAAACTTAGAGAAATCCATGAAGGAAGCGAGAATGTGAGAGAACAAAAGAAGTCCATCCTGGTCACTAAGTATGAATCCTTTATGATGGAACCTCATCAAAATATTAATAAGATATATTGCAGATTCAATGATCTTATCAAGCATTTAGAAGTGCTTGAGAAAAACTACTCTATAGGTGAGAAAAATAGAAAAATTCTGAATGCCTTATCAAAGGATTGGGAGAGTAAAGTGACTGCCATAGAGAAAGCCAAAGATCTAAATATCCTACCTATTGAATCTCTTATTAACTCTCTAACCTCTTATGAGTTGAAACTCAAATCCAAGGTGCAGGAAAAAGAAGACACAAAGATGAGGAGAAGTATTGCTTTGAAAGCTTCACAAGATGAAGAGAATACAGCTTCCCTAGATGGAGACGACATGGAAGGTGATGACAGTGACATTGCACTCATCACAAGAGGTTTCAAAAGAATACTCAACAAGAGAAGATTCAGAAAAGGTGGTCCGAGCAATTCCTTTCCGAATCAATCCAACAACTTGAGAAATAAAAGGAAACTAGAGTTTAACAAAAAGCAAACTGATAAGTGTTTTGAATGTGGTCAACTTGGATACTATGCAAATGAATGTCCAATAAAAAGGAAAAAGGAGAGCAAGATTGAACGAAAACCAAGGTTCAACAATTTTCAGATCACCTGGAATGACTACAATTCAGAAGGTGAAGTCGAAAAAGAAGAGAAATATGTCCAAGTGGCCTTCATGGCCATTGGTGATGAAGAGGTAACTACGTGTAACTCTCTAACTGATAGTGACAGTGAATCTGATGATGATATTAATTCGTTTTAGCAAAAAAATGCACAACAATTTGAAAGAATCCTATGTCAGAAACAAGGAAATAAAACAGAAGATCAGCTTTTTAATTCAAGACAATGCAAATCTTTATCGACAAAACAAACACTTGAAAAATGAAAATGAGAATCTGAAAAGGATTGAATTAGATTTGCATGCTAAACTCGAAAGAAAAATAAATTTCTGTGACATACTAAAAAATGAACAAAATTGTTTGAAAAGAAGAATGAATGATCTTGGCCAGTGGTTTCAACATCAGAAACAGAATTACTTCCAAAGGAATGTTAAAAAATCTCACTTTAGCACTCATCAGAATAAGTTAAATTATCATGCAAATGATTTCACCATCTATAGGAGATGCCAAGTCAGTTTTGTTAAACCTGTTTATTTAAATGATCCATCAACTATGTGCAGCTTTTGTTGTTAATTTGGTCACATGAATAGCAACTGTTATGTTAAGAAAAACATGAGAAATGGTATGAAATGCATGTGGATGGTTAGACATAATGCTAACGCTCAAGGATCCAAAAAGTAATGGGTACCAAATATTATCTTTTGGACTTTTGTGTAGGTGAACTTGGTAAACATTGTTAAAGAATCAAAGTGGTTCATAGATAGTGGATACTCAAGACATATGACCGGTGATGCATCACAGTTCATCAAGTTCAAGCCAAAAGCAAGTGGAAAGGTTACTTTTGGAGATGACAATAAAGCCAAAACTGTTAGAATTGGTGATGTTGGTAAGAATGGTCAAACTTTTGTTCATAATGTCCTTTTAGTTGACAACTTGAGTTATAACTTGCTAAGTGTTGTCAATTATGTGATAGGAACCTGTTTGTGTTATTTAAAAAATATGAATGCTTTGTTCTTGACTCAAAATTCAACATTGTTTTCAAAGAAAAAAGAGTTAATGATATTTATATAGTTATTCTTGAAAAAGTTGATTTTTCCAGCCTTAGCTGTCTCAAAGTAGCAAATGAGAATTCCTGGTTGTGGCACAAAAGGCTTTGTCATTTCAATATGGATTTGCTAAAACAGATTTCCAAAAAGGAACTGGTTAGAGGGTTTCCAAAACTCAACTTTAGTAAAAACCGTATCTGTGATGCTTGCCAATTTGGAAAACAAGTCAAGGTATCTTTTAAACTCAAGAAATGTGTTTTTACTACAAAGCCCTTAGAACTCTTACATCTTGATCTTTTTGGTCTTACTTAAACCACAAGTTTTGGTGGCAAAAGATTCTGTTTTGTTGTTGTTGATGACTATTCTAGATACACTTGGGTGATATTTCTTGCACATAAAGATGATACTTTCAAAAACTTTGTTTCTCTATTTGCTAAAGTTCAGAATCTGATTGGTTTGAAAATCATAAAAATTCGAAGTGACAACGGCACAGAATTTCGTTTTTGTGACTTTCTAGAATTTTGTGACAACAATGGCATCACACATGAGTTTTCTATTGCCAGAGTTCCCCAGCAAAATGGAGTGGTTGAAAGGAAAAATAGAACTCTTCAAGAGGCTGCTAGAACCATACTTAGTGAATGCAATTTACCAAAGTACTTTTGGATTGAAACTATAAACACTGCCTGCTATACCATGAACAGAGTTCTTTTAAGACCAATCTTGAACAAAACTTCGTATGAGCTGTTGTTTGATAAAAAAACCTATTGTTGGTTATTTTAAAGTCTTTGGTTGCAAATGCTTCATTCTAAACATCAAGGAGCATCTTGGTAAATTTGATAAAAAATCTGATGAGGGGATCTTCTTGGGATATTATGAAAATAAGAGAGACTTTAGAGTTTATAATCGTAAAACTTTGGTTATAGAGGAAGCTATACATATCACTTTTGATGAATCTAATGGTGACATTTCCATGAGTTGTGGTGAAGATGATGATGCAGGTGCTCTAGAAGAACTAAAGAAACTAACAATCAGTAACCAAGGCACAACTTCATCAGAAAATAACTCAAAGGAAGATGAAAATCAAGACAGTCCTGCTAGGGAAGACAATGACAGAGACACTACCATTCATAATGATCTTCCAAGAGTCTGAAAATTTGCCCAAAATCACCCTAAGAAACTTATCATTGGTGATCCATCTGAAGAGGTCAGAACACGTTCCTCTTCTAGATAACTAATAGATAACTTTGCATTGGTCTCACGTTTTGAACCAAAAAATGTTGTTGATGCATTGAAAAATGAGAGCTGGATTTTAGCCAGGGAAGAGGAGTTAAATCAATTTGAAAGAAACAAAGTTTGAACATTAGTTGTTAGACCACAAGATCATCCTATCATTAGCACTAAGTGGGTTTTTACAAACAAAATTAATGACAAAAGTGAGGTAGTAAGAAATAAGACCAGATTGGTAGTTAAGAGATATATTCAAGAAGAAAGAATATATTTTGATGAATCGTTTGCACCTGTAGCAAGGTTAGAATCTATTAAAATGTTTTTGACTTTTGCATGTTTCAAGAATTTTAAATTATTTCAAATGGATGTTAAAAGTACTTTTTTAAGTGGCTTTATAGATGAAGAAGTTTATGTTGATCAACCTCCTGGTTTTGAAAATGAAATTTATCTAAATCATATTTTTAAACTCTCAAAAGCGTTATATGGATTAAAACAAACTCCAAGAGTATGGCATGAACGTTTGAGTGGTTTTTTGATTGAAAATGGCTTCAAAAGAGGCATAGTAGATACTACTCTTTTCACTAAACAAAGTTCACGTGATCTTCTAATTGTACAAATATATGTGGATGATATTATATTTGGTGCTACTAATGAGAGCTTGTGCAAGGACTTTTTCAAAATCATGCAAAAAGAGTTTGAAATGAGCATGATGGGAGAATTAAATTTCTTCCTTGGACTCCAAGTGACACAAACTCAAGATGGAACATTGATCAATCAAACCAAATATACCAAGGAACTGCTAAAAAGATTTGGAATAGAGGATTCAAAACAAGTTGGAACACCCATGTGCACATCTACCAAACTTGACAAAGATGAAGAAAGTACAAAAGTTGATGAAAAGAAGTATAGAGGTATGATTGATAGCTTGCTTTACTTAACAGCTAGCAGGCCTGATATCATGTTTGCTGTGTGCTTATGTGTTCGTTTTCAGTCTTGTCCAAAAGAATCACATTTAAATGCGGTAAAAAGAATCTTTAGATATTTAAAAGGAACTTTGAATTTTGGCCTTTGGTATCCTAAGTGTCATGAACTTCCCTTGTGTGGATTCTCTGATGTTGATTTTGGTGGCTGTAGAATAGATAGAAAAAGTACAACTGGTATATGTAATTTCCTTGACAATTACTTAGTATCCTGGTTCAGCAAGAAACAGAATGCTATTTCATTGTCTACAATCGATGCAGAATATGTTGCTACTGGTGCTTGCTGTGCTCAATTGTTATGGATGAAAAACACATTGAATGATTTAGGTTTAGTGTATAATTATGTGCCTATGTTTTGTGACAACACTAGTGCCATTAATTTGACAAAAAATCCCATTCAACATTTTAGGACCAAGCGCATAGACATTAAGCATCACTTCATTCGCGATCTTGTCTACAAGGGTGAAATTTGTGTTCAATATGTTTGTTCTAAAGATCAAATTGCTGATATCCTCACCAAAACCCTTCCACTGGATCAATTTGTGTATCTGAGAACAAAACTGGGCGTTTCAAAAAAAATTCTCTAAGTTTCTCTTTGGTCACTCTTTATCGGACGTCTGATAGATTAGAACGGACGTCCGACAGTGTTTTTCATCCCTTTTTCAGAAAAATTCTGGTTCGGACGGTTGCGTCAGACGCGTTACTTCGTTCGGCCGTCCGACACTCAAAAATTGCTTCATATAAGGAAGCCACATACCTCATTACGTTCATTTACTTTCTTTGTCTCGGACGCAACCCTTCAGTTCTCTCTCAAAATTCAAATTTCAAATTACTCTCTCCTCTAATCAAGTTCCAAGAAATTGATTCAATCGACACCATTACACTCATATTGTCTCATAATTCCCAATCAACTTCCAACTGTCTCATAATTCCCAATTCGCATCCGAAACCCTAAGCTCTCAAAACCTACTCCTTGTGGTCGGTTCGTGCATCAACATTAGTTCATATTGCATTTTTCATCTATCTCATACACTCTGCATCACTCCCTACATCAACATCCAACTATATTATATCATGGTTAGAATTAGATGTGGTTCTGCGGGGGTCGGGCGCTCTTTTAGACTTAGAGATGAGGATATTGATATTATGGAACCCTCCACCAAAGTATCCAAAAAGAAACTGCAAATCGAGGTGGAAAGGTGAAGCAAACTGCTCAGAGGAAACGTGATGCTCCAACTGTTGAGCCATCTGATGAGCAGATGGAAGAGCATCACTCTGAAGAAAATCCAGTTAGTAGGAATGCAGAAGAAATGGAAGCGTCCACCCATGCTGAAGTAACTGTCACAAAATCACCTGAAAAAAGAAAAAGATCTGCCAAAAATGGAAGCACTGCTCAATCAGATGTAGAGAAAAATGCTGAGGTTCAGCACACCCCTGAGCCATCTACCAGAAAATCTCCACGGACAAGGCCCGAGGTTCAAAATACTGAGTCATCTGCCAAGCAAACTGCAAAAAGGAAATGTTCTGTAAAGGAACCAATGATTCAGCCTGCCAAGGAACCTTCTCCTCTGCCAAAATTTATTGATGATGAGGCCAGAGACAGATTTGAGTTGGTCTCAGAAAAAGGATTCATCACTCAAAGGACCATTTCTCCTTTTGAATTTCGTAAGCTTGACCTCGAACCTATCATTAAACTTTTTGAGTTCCAAAAATGGATTCATCTTCTGTCCATCCCCAATATTTTTTACCCTGATATGCTTTATCAGTTCTTTGCAAATCTCAAAAAGGGTAATTCACATACAGAACTCATCTCTGTAGACATCACATTAACTTCTGACATTGTGAATTCTATTTTGAAAACAAGTATTGAAACTGGTTTTAAAGGAAAAGTTGTAAATTTCTTTTCATATGAGGAATATCCTTCTGCTTATCATCATTTTCACATTGCTAAACTCATGACCTATTTTCGATCGCACTTCAACACTCCTACTGAGACAAGATTAGAAGATCTTAACCTTCAGAACTTGATCACTTTTACCATCATTTCAAATCTGTTGATGCCTATTGATGGCCATAAAACTGATGCGAACAAAATGGAGCTTTATCTATTTTACTGTTTTATTGAAAAAATCAGAATTGACTTTGGGTTTGTGATGTGCAAATTTCTGCTTAAAATTAGCACTGATAGTCGTAGAAAATTAGAAAATTTCTGACTCTTATCTTTACCCATTTTAAAATTCCTTTTACTGAAAAGTCACCCAAACACAGTGTCTCAACAGTTTTCTCACAAGCATATTTTGAAAGAAAGAATCTCAAATTTTTCGAGGGCCATTGGTGTTATAAGGAGACAGTTGTAAAGACTAGGAGAAAGAATCTTCACGAAACCCCTGTCTCTCCTAGGACTCCTCGTGATTAGTCCATGTATGTTTCTCCATTCACCATCCACCATAGAAAATCAGCCAGCAAGTCACTCTCTTCCAATTCTGAGGCCATCTCCTTGCTTGAAGACCTCAAACACCATGTTCTGCTCATTGAAGACGGTCTCATGATGACTATGTTCCCTGCCCAGCAGTCTATTTTTATTGAAAAAATGAATCTCCTTATGCCTCCAATCCTAGAATTCAATGAAAATGCTTATCAAAAAGAGCCAAGATCTCAGGCCACAAAGCATACTCCTGGTACTGAAACCACTCCAGAAGCACATGCTTCCAGCTCTCAACTCAAAGATAAAGGCAAGGCTCCAGTAACTGAGGGGGCAACTAAAGATGATGATGAAGAGACTGAGGAAGAAGACCAAGTGGATCTTGAGCAGTTTCGTCTAACCAGGAGAAGGCCTGGATCGTCTAAAATCACCATCTAGGCACTGTTAGGACACTACACTTCATCATTAGGACAATAGTTCATTTTTTACACTGAAAAACCTTTAGTATGCTATGTATGAAGGATCATAATCCTCTGGTTTGTAAAACTGGTGCTATTCTGTTAACTGATATTTTTTTTATGTTTTGTCTATGAATGGATGTCTTTATCCTTTGCTGTGAATGATTCTGGTTATTTTTTTTTTTTTGCTAAGTACTACCTGTTTGGATTTTGCAGATTCTAGATGGGTACTGATATTGTTGGATATATTTCGTCTGATTGATAATTCCTATTGAATGTTGACAAATCTGGTTGGTTCATCTATAGATCATATGGTTGTTTTATAAAGACAAAAAGGGGGAGAAAATGGATATGAAACTTATAAATGAGGGGGAGTTGCGAATACTCTTGCTATTGAAACTATAAGTAAGGGGGAGTCGGTTTGAGGGGGAGTTGTGAATACTCTCGCATTATGCAAGGGGGAGCCGCAATTAAAAACTCTCATCCAATGTTTTGTCATCATCAAAAAGGGGGAGATTGTATATGTCAATCCATAACTTTTGATGATTACAAAATAATTGGATGTTACTAATATTCTTTGAAGAGATTGTTTCAGAAATTGGAACAAAAACAAGGTCAAAGACTTGAAGCCAAAATAGGATCAAAGATAGACAATTTGCTGAAATAGCTATCGGACGCACAAAAGGACCATATCGGATGGCCGACAATCATTGAGTAACTTCGGACGCATGAAAAACTCACACTCGGACGTCCGAAGATAGCAAGCCAAGTCTTCCATGATCACTGACCTCGATCAGACACACAATACCTCAGTACCGGACGTCCGACAAATTTTGCGGCACTTCGGACGCAATACATTGAGAGCACTGGACGTCTGAAAGAAATAAAGAAGGACTTGCAAGTTTACATTCGGACGAATATTGTGGAAGGACCGGATGTTCTAAGAATCTCAAGAAAATGTCTTCAACTCACTGTCTTCGTTCGGACGCAGAAAATCAGAGTATCAGACGTCCGACACCACCAACGGCTAGTTGACTCTTCAACTGCTTTCTATCCGTTGATAGCATTTATTGAAGAATTTTTTGGTCTCCTATAAATAGAGAATAGTCAACTACTTCAGAACTCTCTTTACACATTAAGTCTACATCAGATCTTGAGTGATTCAAGTATTAGAATACTCCAAAAAGAAGATTTGTACTCTTAGTTGTGTAATCTTCATTTAGCTTTTCAAATGTGATTCAATTTCTTCAATAGTGTAGCTTTGTGAGGGTTATCCGAGTGATTGTAAAACTTCCTTGCTTGATCGAGTGAGACTTGAGGCAAGGAGGAAGTGATCCTTCCATTGTACACAAGAAATTGGTTGTAAGTTGATCAACTTGAAGAAGTTTGGTATATAAAGTGATATTCAAAGTTAAGTCAAGTTTGAAACTTGGTTTGCCATTCTACCCCTTTACTTATTGTCTAGTAATATATATTTCTTATCTCTTCTACTCACAAATTACTTGTGCTAATTCATTAATTGTTTCTGAGCGAGGTCTTTTAGAGAAAGAAAACTAGTTCTAGAAAAGTGACTCATATTTTGGCTAGTTTTTAGATAACCTAATTCACCCCCTCTTAGCTTGTCATCGATCCTTACAGATTCTCCGTGAAACTTAGATGGGGTGAAATTCAAGAATCGCTCTATCCTCATACTTCTCTTGGCTCCTAGGTTGGTTGATTGGTTTAGAACTTTGATACTCAGCTAGCCGTGCTAAGATTTCAATCATATGGTTAATAGCAGTAGCTACTTGATTATCCCTTTCATTTTTAGGATTTTGGTTTGATCCAGTGGTCGTTTCTTAATCATCCCCTTGAACTTGGGGTTGCCTAACCCCTCGCCCTCAGCCCCTTTTACTTTTTCGGCCGCCCATAAATTTAACATTTATAAAGGCATGATGTAAAATAAGTACACATAAGCGATTTTGAAAATAACACTTTGATCATGCAAAATGAAAATAATAAGGGAGACACCGAAATAATTGTAAATGTGTATAGCATAGCATAGATTTGAAGTCATAGAGCAATAAAGTCAAACACCTCATAAGTAACGTTCAATTGCTTCAAAAGGTAGAAAACATAGCTAAGCAAAATACAAAATGCAAGGGCCTTTGAACAAGCACCACCCCGACTATCCTTGACAAAAACTACTAAAGTAGACTAGATCTGTGAGAACCCGTATTGCCCTAATTTTTTTTCCTAGGGTTTTTCCCCTTAATTGCATGTTTTCTGCATTTTCTGGTTTAGAAATATTTTCTTAGTGGATTTTATGAGCAATTATAGTTTTAAGATGATTTTTCTAGCATTGGAGAATTTTTAGAAAATTAAGAGTAAATAGTGGACGTGGGACCCACTAGTGCGAAAAGTTCGGAAAAATTCGGCCAATAAGGTTAAGTTTCGGATACTGTTTAAAATTTATCGGGTGTTAATAGATAAGTAGAATGTGTGAAGTGATTGATGTGAGAGAGGAAAGAAAGATAAGAATGCATTTATGGAGGTGACAAGTGTCACCTCCTCATTGGAAGTTTTTTTAAGAATTACTATTCCCAATTTTGACTTTTTTGACCAAAGGATTATATATCAAAAAAATGCACAAAAAATCACCATTTTTCTTCTCTTGTTGGCCGGCCACCTTGAGCAAGGAAGGAAGAAACTTTCTTCACCATTCAAGCTTCTACTTGTTGCAAATCAACCAAAAACATTGGTTACATCCAATTCCATTCCATACAATCTTACCTTCTAGTGCTAGTAAGTTGTTTATTGAAGCTTGGTTGAAGGTTTAAGGTGTTCAACAACCTCTTCTCTCTTGTTTCTTGGTAAGTGAAGCTTGAACACCCTCTTACACCCTATGAAGCTTAAATTATGCTTAGTAGTGCTTGAAGTGCTGGAAATTTCTGGTTTTATCTTGGTTTGAAGTGATTTGGTGAAGTTTTTCATTTTATTGATGATTTTTCTGGTTTAATATGATCTTGATGTTGGGTGCTTGTATGATGGATTGTAATGGTTGGAAATGACTCTAGTGAGTGTGAATTGTGGTTAAATGCAATCAATTTTGGATTTGGTGTGAAAATTGAAAAGTTAGGGTTCTTAAATCCCCTATTCTGTCCGAAATTTTAGGTCATATCTAGAGGCCGAATTGGACTTTGCTCAAAACATGAAAGTTGTAGGTATTGGTGAGTAAGAAGTGCCTGCAAAATTTCAGGGAATTTGGAGTAGTATAGAGAGAGTTATGCCGTTTTTACTGTTGCTGTTTTTGGTGAACAGAATGTGCGGAACTGCGATAGTAATTGCCTATTTTGACTGGATTTGGTTTGGATTTTGAAGTTTGTGTCTTCTGATGAAATGTTACTGGATGTCCTAGCTATCATATGCCTTTGGAATTTTGGCATTTGGACTTGTATAGACTGAGTTATAGTAATTACAGTTTTCTGTGTTTTGCAAACCTGTTTTGGTAATTCTGGTATAGTATTTGGCACTTTCGACCTAGTTAAGCTAGGAACTGGATTGAGTGCCCTTCTGCATTGTTGTAGCCCTGTTTCATAGCTTCGAATCGGTGGATCTTACACCCCCATCCGACATTTGTAGTGAGAGTTGTGCCATTACCGCATTATGAGGTCAAATCCGGTTTTCTTATCAAGGCTTAGGTTAAAGCCCTTTCTTAATTTCTGGTTTGCTTTCATGCTGGTATATGTTTATAAAACCCTATTGGGGTTGTGAATTGGTGTTGTTTATGGCTCGGTATGGTTTCTTGTTTTATGATATTGTGAGCCTATGGAACGGCTCTTGACATGAAATGCTTATCTGTGTGTTGTTGGGTTGTGATTGAAGAAAAATAATGAAGCCTTAATGGCTGGAAAGTAAGAATTTTAGGGGAAGTGCTGCCCGATTTTCTAGGCCGTTGGTTCCTTTAAGTTGGATTTGCCTTTTGGTAGAATGAAAGGCTTTTGGGTTGTTTGCGCCTAAGTCTTCATGTTACCTTTTTGTTTCCAAGAAAATCATGTTTTCCACCCTTGCATTAGTAATTATTTTGGCGAGGCATACGACTAGTAGTCGAGCCTCATGTGCATTGTGTTTACTCGATTCTGGAAGTAAAACCTTCAATTGATTTATTTTGATTATTTTAGGGTTTCTTGGCGATTAAGGCCAATCTGAAGTGAAAACTTTTGAAGTTGAGCCGGTGAGTGTACCACTCCCCTCCATTGCTGTTTAACTTGATTTCTGCTCTGCAATCTGTTTATTTGTTCGAGACGAGGGTGTACTTTATCACACTCGTTCTCTAGTCTGTTCATATGCCAATTTACTATGCAAAATTTGAATCTGTTATTTGTGTCTGCATCTGTTCGGATTTCTATGACCTATGAGCTCAATCCTGTGGCTAAGTTATTCGAGTCGGGCCGGCAAGGGCCTGGACGATTAGATAACGAACCACGGTAGTCTGTTCGGGGATTTTGGGTATTGAGACCCTTGATTCCGGGTATACTCGAGTATTACCATTTTGTTCGTTTGAGGTGAGCGGGCCCGGTAAAGGGGTGTTTGGTGGACGGAATTTGGTGATAAGAGGGGTCTACGGACGCATTGGTTCTATATACGTTGACGGAGAGTCAACCGGTTTGGATCAAGTATTGCGCTGGAAATTTGGCTCCTGAGAGCCACCCGTATCCTTCTGATTTGAATCATTGGTTCCTTTGCTTTACATCTGACATGTGTATCTGATTTGTTAAATGTGAAATGCCATGATTTTAATGCTATCTGTTTGGTACCTCATTGAGCGCAAGCTCACCCCGTTCTGTTCCTTTTGTTTTCCTTATAGGAAAAATAAATACTTTTGGACTGGATTTGATAATCGGTTACCGACTTGAGCTAGTTGAACATATCTTTTGTATAGCTCATGTATTAAAACCCTAAGTGTACTTTTGGGGCGTTTCTCTTTTGATTTGGCAAACCGTGTATATGTATTATCTTTTGAAAGCTTTTGTATGTCATTTTGATTTGTAAACGCTAAAGATCAGATGAAAATGTTTGTTAGCTATTTCGGTTGGGTTCTGACGGGTCGGTTACTATTCATGGCCGGCTCCGGATTTCATCTCATTTTATTTTGGGTTCTTTTACCATTTTGACCTGTTTACGCTCGTTTGTAAGTTCCGGATCGCAATAGATAGCTCTAATCTGATCCGTAGTCCTGGCGAGAGCTGGGCAGGCAGTCCGCTAACCCCTTTGGTTCGCCTTAGGGGAAAGTGGGGCTGTCACAATTGGTATCAGAGCCACTTCGCGTGGTCTCTGCGCGGAGTGAGACTGGGCCAAGTGGTGTTGTGGTCCTAATTTCATGAATATGTCTAAGTGCTCGTTTGAGCGTAAGTTATGAACCGGGCATGTGATAAGTGTACGAATCATTATCATAGGACTCGAGGAAGCTAGGTATGTATGTCGGGTAGGAATCTTTAATAAGGATGGTTTACTCTTGGGACCGGCCGGCTCGAGTTGTGAATTATCTTAGATGGGATTCTTGTGCCCGGATACGGAAGAGATGAGAGCCTAGGTTAAAAAGGACTTGGGCGAACTAGAAATGTGATTCCATGGAACTTCGCGTGGTCTATTCGGGTATTGTTAAGCCTGATCACTCTTGATTAAGATATAAACGGTTTTTTAAGCCTGACTCGTCTGAGGACGTAGAAGGTATGGTCCGTTGGGTACTTTAGATTTGATAGATTCCGTTGATAAGAAAATTTCGAGGGCGAAATTTCTTTAAGGG
>NC_040042.1:24421780-24518347 GCF_003713205.1 Coffea eugenioides | reverse complement strand
AAAGTTGTAGCCCTTTGAGTTAGCTTTCCAATGCTTCAAGAATCATCCAAATCGGAGCTTTGTAGCCTGAGATATGATCGAAATACTGAAGAGTGTCAAAACTGACTTGTATTGCATTTCCTCACTTGAACGTTTTTCACTTCATTCTTCTTGTTGCCACTTGAATTTATCACAAAATCTCTATTTTTTACCTCATTTGACATCCTTTGGTGATTGAATCATCATTCCTGCATAAAAATGAAGTTTTTACCATTAAAATCAATAGAAATGCAATATTATCCACTTTTACCAAAAATATATAATTTTACCAAAAACCTCTTTATTTTAATTATAAAACTAAATAATCAACTCAAAATTAACTAATAAAATGCACTTAAAAATACGTAAAATAAACTCTTATCAACTAGCATGGAAAAATTTTGTATTCTTATCCCCCTCCTTCAACCATTTGACTCTAGCTTTCTGTTGCCAGAACACCTCCTCCCTCCTATAGGCCTCTTCCAGTTTCTTCTTAAGCACTCTCACCCTCCCAGCTTTATTGGCTTGCCCATCTGTATTAGCCTCTATGATCTTCTGCTCCAGCTCTACAATTTCTTTCTTTGCATTCTTACCCTTATGTTTATTCCAGTTCAGAAGAGCCACTCTGCAATTTCTGATTTTTTGATGCAGTTTAAAAAATCTAGATCCTTCTTGCTGTTTCTCCCATTCCTTAGACACAATCTCCCCTATTTCCTTATTATTGATCCAATTCCTATCAAAATAGAACCTCCTTTGCTATTTCCTACCCTTTGGTTCAGTGTCTAGCAGTAGCATAACATGATCAGAAGCATTATTTTGGATATGTATGCACTTAGCCTTCTCATGCTCACTTCTCCACTGTTTACTACAAAGAATTCTATCTAAACGCTCCTTGACTTCCCCCCCTTCTTCCCAATGATTTGACCACGTCCATGGTATCCCTTCAAAACCAATGTCAACAAGCTGATTAGAGATTACAAAGTTCCTAAAAATTTGAAAACTACTCTCAGACCTCCTACTACCCCCCCCACTTCTCCTCATTTGACAGGATGTCATTCATGTCACCTGCCAACACCCAATTCTGACTGCACACACTCATCCTATTCTCTATGATCCTCCACTGTTTCTCTCTGTGCAGAACCTCACTACTAGCATACAAACAAATCAGCCACCACCTGTCCCTGACACCAGTCTTTTCTAGCAACACTTCAATGGTAAAGTCAGTACAAAGAATCTGACAGACCTTTAAATCATTTCTCCACATTACAGCCATCCCACCAGCTATACCAATTGGATCCACCACAAGCATTCTATCATATCTTAGCTTAAGTCGCACCCTATTCATAACTTCTTTTTTATTTTTTGTTTCTGATAAGAAAATCAACTCAGGGGAGTGGAGTTTAACACTCTACTCTATCTGGAAAACTGTCAAGGGGCTCCCAACACCTCGACAGTTCCACACCAGAGCTCTCATAGGGACTTGGGAGCCCCATTAAGATAGGACTCCACCACCCCAGATGCTAGGTCCACCCCAGCCTCACTACACATAATCTTGCCTCTCTTCTGACCTTCCCCTTGTTCACTAATATTTTCCTTATCCCTACTCTCACTCAGCTTCCTTTTACCCCCTTCATGAACTATGACCATACCCCCATTTTTGTCCTCCGGAGGAATTCTTCTACCTACCTCTCTAACCAACCTCTTCCACCCCCTATTCCCCTTATACTTTCCCCCTCTTAGCTCTATACTACCATCCAGCTCCTGTTGTGCTGTCACAGGATCACTCCCCTTGTCCCCTCTATTCCTCTCCTTAATACCAGTATCAATGCCATCAATCCACATAGAATCAAATAGTTCCTGATCCTTCAGCCCCCACCTCTGGCCACCCTCCTGTATTTTTTCCTCAGTAGTGAAACTCAGTCCCTTAGTAACTTTACTCTTTCCCTTAACAGCATCACCCTTCTTCCTATGATCAGGATGCATACTTTCTTCCTTAATGACTTCCATCACTACCCCCTGGTCCCCATTCTTTCTAGTGTCTTTCATTAATACCCCTAGATCCCTCTCCTTTCCCTCACTCCCTTTTACTACAGAATCTACATTTACCTCTACTAGCTTCCAGGGCAGGCAGAGTTGTTCTTGCCCCCTGTCCCCCCATTCCTTAGCCAAATATGGCCCTTCACCAACCTTACCCTCCTCCGTACCAGAAGAATTTTGTTTCCTAATAGGACTCCTCGCATTACTTGCTCTAAGCCAGGCTCCATACTGATTCTCCTTATCCATATTCCCTCCTCTTTCCCTGCAACTCCTCTCATTATGCCCCATGACCCCACAACAGTAGCAAAAGTCAAGGCATTTCTCATATTTAAAATCGATCCATCTAGAACTGGCCCTCAGCTTAACCGTGGTTCCTCTTAGCATTGGTTTAGTTAAATCCATCTCAACCAGGATTTTTAAAAGTTTCCCCTTCTTCCCACCACCATTAGGAACAATCACCTCTCTTACGGAGCTGAAAACTCCCCCAATTTTCCTACCAATATCCTTTGTAATCCAATGAATAGGTAAATTCCACAGCTGGACCCAAATCCAAGTCCTATTAAAGGCTTCAAAGTTCAATTCTATCCCCTCTTCCCATGGTAAAACTACCCAAGGCAAATTATCGTAAACCCATGGCTTTCCCCTCAGCACCCTATCCATATCCTGTTTATTACTAAAGCTAAACTGGAACATATTAACCCCTATCTCAACAACTCTTAGATTTGTCGCAAACGGTCACATATTACTAGCAAAGCCCTTTATACCAGCAATGTTCGCAGTCTTCTCGCCCACCACCCTTCCAATTATGCTCAATTGACATTCCACTACTCCCTGAGCCAGATCCGTACTATCTAACTCTACACCCCCAGCCTCATCCTCTGTCAGAGCAAATTTCCTCAAAATTTCCTCCAGATCCTCAGTCATCCTGAACCAAAACTAGTAAGAACCCCAGTGAATCACAGACCAAGCGAACAATACCAGTATCCAGACCAAGCAGAAACAGAGCCACAAAAAGCTAAAGAAGCGACACAACCAAAATGCAGGAAAACACAATAATAGAAACACAGCCAATCAAACAGCACAACAAAAGGATTAGGAGACTTAGAAAGACAGCACAAAGCTACTACTACTACTACAAAGGAAGATGTCACCTGGAAGCAGAACTTAGATCAATGGAGAAAAGATTCTGGAGTAGAAAACGATCGCGCTAGAAGCTGTAATCAAGAAGCAAGCTCATCCGAGCTCATCCGAGCTCGAATCCAGCTTGAGAACTTAGCTCGCAGAAGCCACAACCAATACCTCAATCGGGAACAGGACGACAAAAACATGATAATCAAATTATTCCACCGAATGCACCATTGAAGCACCATCAATGTGGATCAAAATGGAAGAATAGCTTCAATTTGTTTGAATTGTATTTGTTTTTTGAAGGTTGGAAATAAGAAAGTACGGGAAAATTGAATTTGAAAAAGTAACTTCAAAACACCTGCTAAAGGTGAAGTTGGCTCCCTACTTAGAGCGAGAAAGTAACCACCTACCGGAGGGACGTTCTATCACTTTAACTGAATTTAACCTTATTTGACAGTTTGCAACAAATAATTATTCATATGTAAATCTAATATTGGATTAAAGATCCAACAATCTCCTACTTGAACTATATGTGTAATCTTATAATTATGTTTTGCAATTAACTGTATGAGTTCAACTTTACTGTCATTACCACAATGTATCTATAATCAATTCGATCCATCAATCATACCAGCATAGGATCAAAGCTGCCTTTATTACAATTTCGTAACTCAACTCATCAATAGTCATATATATTGAATGACATGAATCGTGATATGGATATGTAGCATGAAAATTTCATGTAATGTGATCAAAACATGCCTATTTTCAACTGGTCCACTTTAAATTTTTATGAGATCAAACCATACCAAAGTCAGAGTGTAAATAAATCCAAACTTTATTTATGCATAAGATAGTCTTAAATCATTAATAACCGAAAAGTATCATAAGTGCATTTAAAATAACAAACTCCCACTAAAACTGTACATTATTTAATAACATGACACCTATACGAGTACTTTGCTCATGAAATATTTTGAGTGGCAATCCCTTAGTAAACGGATTTGTAACCATAGAGTTTGTTTCAATATACTCTATCAATAACTGTCCACTCTGTACTCTTTCTTTAACAGCTAGAAACTTGATATCTATATGTTTAGATTTTATCGAACTCCTGTTGTTATTGGAATATAGGACTGCTGACTTATTGTCATAAAATAATTTGAATGATCTTTCTATACTATCCACTATATGTAATCATATGACAAAATTTCGCAACCAAATTTCTTGATTGGATGCCTCATAGCAGGTTCTAAATTCGGCACCCATAGTAAAAGATGCTATAAGAGACTGTTTAGCACTCTTTCAAGATATGGCACCCCAACTAACAAATAAATATACCCTGACATCGACTTCATAGTATCTTGGCATCCAATATAATTAAAATCAGTATACCTAATGATCTCGAGTTTATCTGACCTCCGATATTCAAGCATGTAATCTTTTATTTTTTGTAAATATCGTAAGACTCATTTGGTTGGTTTCCAATGATCTAATTTAGAATTACTTAAATATCTACCCAACATTTCAGTAATGTGCGCAATATCCGGACACATACATATTTGAGTATACATTAGACTCCCTACTGCTGACGCATAAGGAATCGTTTGCATCTTTTTTTCCTCAAAAGCATTCTTAGGACACTGGTTGAGAGTAAATTTGTCTCCTTTAGTCACAGAGGTATTGCTTGATTTACAATTTTGCATGCCATATTTTTAAAAAAAAATTTCGATATTATTCTTTTGTGATAGTTTCAAAATACCCCGAGAACGATTCCGATGTATCTGTATGCCTAACACAAAAGATGCATCATCAAGATCTTTCATTTCAAAATTCTTAGTCAGAAATCTCTTAGTTTCATGCAATAGGCCCATATTGTTGTTGACAAGTAAAATGTCATCAACATACAATATCAGAAAAATATACTTGTTCCTACAGAACTTATGGTATATATAATCATCTACTAAATTCATCTCAAAATCAAATGAAATGATCACTAGATGAAATTTGAAATACCATTGTCGAAATGTTTGTTTGATCCCATAGATGAATTTTTTAAGTTTGCAAACCATATTTTTTGGATCTTGTAATACAAAATTTTTTAGTTGCACCATATAAATTGTCTCATTAATGTCACCATTGAAAAATGCTATTTTTACATCCATCTGGTGTAATTCAAGATTGAAATGCGCCACTAATGCCATGATAATTCTAAAAGAATCCTTCGAATAAACCGGAGAGAAGGTTTCTTTATAACCGATACCTTCTTTTTGTGTAACTTGCTTAGTGACAAGACGAATTTTGTATCTTTTTACATTACCTTTCGAATCTCTCTTGATTTTAAATATTCATTTACAACCAATGGGTTTCGCACCTTCTGGCAAATGAACAAGATCCCAAATATCATTGTTTTTCATTGATTTAATTTTCTCATTCATGACATCGATCCACTTTTAAAAATTTGAACTTTTTATGGTTTGATAAAAGTTGATTGGATCATCTTCCATCAATCCAGTGTCGTCCTCATGTTCCTAGAGAAACACAATGTAATCATCTGGTATTGTACTTTTTCTTTCTCTAGTGGATCTTCGTAATAGCACTGGTTTTTCGAGAGGAAGAGTTTGTTCTTGTATAATATTTTATTATTCGATATTATTTTGATTCGTTATGTCATGATCAATATCAGGAATGGGATCCTGAACAAGATCAATAACACCTATGAGAATATTGACATATCCCTCTTTAAAGACAAGATCCCTTATTGTATTTTCTCCCCCAAACTCAACATCTTCAAAGAACCGGACATTTCTTATTTCGAAAATCGATTTAGTCGTGGGATTATAAAACTTGTAACCCCTGGATCTTTCAGAATATTCAATAAAATAGCAACTAACCATTTTTTAGTCCAATTTCTTTTCATTTGGCCTATAAAGTCTTGCCTCAATTGGACATCCGCAAATATGTAAAGCTTTAAACTGGACGTTTTTCCTGTCCAAAGTTCATAAGGAATTTTGATAGTTGTTTTAGTTGAAACTCTGTTAAGGATATATGCTGCAGTTTTAAGTGCCTCTTCTCAGAATGACTCTGGTAAGGTAGAATGACATATCATACTTCTTACCATGTCTTTAAGTGTTCTATTTCGCCTTTCAACTACACCATTCATAGTAGGTGAACTCGACATAGTGTACTATGGGACGATACTGCATTCTTCTAAGAATTTAGCAAATGGTCTTGGACGTTATTCACCTAAACCGTCACATCTACTATAGCACTCACCACTACGGTCAGATCTGACGCTTTTAATCCTTTTATTGAGTTGGTTCTTAACTTCATCTTTAAAATTTTTTAACACGTCTAGTGATTGTGATTTTTCAGAAATGAGATATACGTAGCCATATCTTAAAAAAATCATCAATGAACGTTATAAAATATTGTTGATCATTTAAAGTAGATGTAGAAAATGATCCACAAATATCTGTATGTATAAGTTCTAAGATGTCTGAGGACCTATTGGTTTCAAATATCTTTTTATTGGTTTATTTTCCCTTTATACAATTAACACAATCATCAAAATCTGTAAAATTCAAGGGGTCGAGAATTTCATTTGACACAAGTCTTTCCATTCTCTGTTTGGAGATATGTCATAATCTCTTGTGCCATAATGCAACTGAATTCTCATTGGCTAATTTTCTCTTTACTCCTCTAGTACTCAAATGCAGAGATTCATTAAATGATGTAATTGTATCAATTAAATATAGATTATCATAGTACATTAAAGAACCAGAATTAACCAATTTTGAATCATGAAACAATTCAAATCCATTTCAAATGAACAAAAATAACCAAATGTGTTCAAAGCAGAAATAGAAATTAAATTCCGTCAAAAGACGGTATAACAAATGTTTCATTAAAATCCAAATAAAATTCGGTCTTTAACAATAATCTAAAAACACCTATTGTCTCAATTTGAACTGTTTTGCTATCACTCACGTAGATATATCTTTCATTATTATTAGACTTTCGGCAATTTAGGCAATCCTACATAGGCACACTGATGTGAGTTGTTGCATCAGAATCTAACCACCATGTGTGTCTAGATACGAAGTTAAATTAATCTCAGAAAAAATCAAATTAAGAACCATACATTTCTTAGCACGCCAAGCGTGATAGTTGGTGCAATGTTCTTTTTTATGCCCTTCAACTCCACAGAAGAAACAACTATTCTTTCCTTGATCAATTGATTTCTTTTATTGTTTCTTTTGTGGTATCGTACCTGCAGCTTCTTTATCCTTTTTTCTCTTAAGTCCGTTGCTTTTATTATTAGTGGTTGAGACCAGATGAGCACTCTCTATCTGATCTTAGTTCAACCTTTCCTCTTTTTCTACACAGTGTGAGATGAGCTCATTTAGATACCAAGTCTCCTTTTGACAGTTGTAACTCACCTTCAACTGACTAAACTGTATAGGAAGAGATATTCAAATGAAATGCACGAGTAACTCTTCATAGAGTACCAATTTAAATGCATTTAATTTTGAAACAAGATGAGACATCTCCATGATGTACTCTTTGATATTGTCTTTACCACTGTATTTCATTGAAACTATGTGTGTCAAAAGCGTACTAATTTCAGTCTTTTTATTCTTGACAAACCTTTTTTCAATGTCCTGAAGGAACTCTTTAGCAGTTACTGTCATTGTTCCTCTGAATGCTTTTGGAACGGCCTTTTTAATGATTATCAGACACAAGCAATTTGATCTCTTCCACATTTCTTTATCGCTCTTTTCAACAGAGGTACTTTAATCTGTAAGAGATGGGGGAGAATCATCCCTTAACGCAAGGTCGAGATCCATTACTCTAAATACTATCAAGAGATTTTCTTTTCAGAACTTGAAGTTTATGCCATTCAGTATAGGAATGTTATTGATGTTGATAGTAATATTCGCAAGATCATTTGCAACTGAATAGAAACATAAAATAATTAAAACAAGCTCACATAAACCAAAATAATAATAAATTCAAATAATGGTAGTCCCACCTCAAGATATCGATGTTCCATTAATATTTTGTCTTTGGACAAAATATTAATTTTAAGTGATATCTTGACACATTAATAAACACTGACAATAATAACATGTCAAAAAATAAATTTTTCTTTGGGTCAATTTATAATTCACATGTAAAAAATCTGAATAATTATCACATGTTTATTACCACAAGTGCATATGTAATCTTATTAAATATTGACCTTCCTTTGGGCCGATCAATGTTTATAAAATCACAAGTACCTAACTAGTTATATTCTAAAATAAATTGATTTTCACAATGGAGGTCACTTTGGTGACATATTATTTCAATTAATTTATTCTAATATATATATAATCATACCAATATTCAAATTTAAAATTATACAAATTAAAAAAAAATTGATCAAAATCAACTCTGGTCAAAACATAGTCAAACCAGTCACATTTGGTCAAACCAGTCAATTGGATATAGACTTATTGGACCAAAAGTCCATATCTGTAGCGCCCCACTTTTTGAATGTTGTGTGGTGTGAGTGTGAGAGTGAGTAGTGTGTATGATATACATGTGAACGTGTGCGAAATGAAAAGTAAAAGGCCATGGGACTTAAGAATGCGACGATTTGGCCAAACAAAGTTCAAAAAAGGGTTTTTTAATGAAAATGAAGTCGCCACTTGGTATAGAGTTAGGGTGTACCAAGTCACCCAAAAAAAATGATTTTTTGTCTTTGAATGAAAAAAGTAAATAAACCCTTTTAGAGAACTTTTGGGTCTACGTAACCAAAAAGAGGGATCGGGGGTCACATTTGATGAGGGAGAAGGCAAAGGCAAGGCCTAAGGCACTCCCTCACCCTAGCCAAGGCTAGTTGCGTGACTTAACCCAACTTTTTCTAATTTTTCTACCCAAGGTATGTATCGCGTGTAGGATATGTCTATATGAATGCAAAAACCTAGACCTAGGGGGACATGGGAGAAATTTCTCTTCAAAGGTTGAGTGGTGCCAATCACATTAATTGTGAAGCCCAATAATGATCCTTTGGAGAGGTCACACATAATCCTAAATGGCGTGAAAATGAGTGGAATGCATGCCATGTGAAAATGTGAGTTTGTGTGAAGTGAGAAAAGTGATAAAAATAATAGGATGTAAGTGGAGGTGTGCAAATGTATTTACAAGGTAAGGTGAGTAAAGAATGATAATGTGAAAATAACATAAAGTGCATGTGTGCGAGTGATATGGTATAAAGTGTGAGTAGTTAAGTGAAAACGTCCAAAAGTAGTGTGAAGTGAGAATGTGGAAAAAGGGATAGAATATAAAGTAGAAGTGTATAGGATAGTGAATAAATGAAATGCATGAATCCTATAGGAATGCATCAAAACGGGTACGGGGACTCCTAACTTTGTGACTTTAATCTTCCCTTTGATTAGAAGGAGAACTAGCGTGCTAAGGCTATTTTGGAGCCACACTCGCTCGTTTCCCTTATCGAAAGGGGACTCTCAAGCAAATGTACCCTATAACTAGCATGAGATGCAAAAATCCTAAAATGAGGGGAAAGGGTTCGAGGAGCATGCCAAATGATAAAAACTAAGAAAAATGCATGAAATGTAGTGAACATGCAAGTATGCACTAACGAAAAGGGACGGCCTATTGGGTCTAGCGTTGGACTAGCCCTTTCTAAGAATTTCCTACTAGCGTGGACTAGTGGAAAACGGGACAATGAACCACAACTAGCGTTGGACTAGTGTGGTGACGTACATTCATCCATCATGTTCATGCATGGCTATGGAAAGCGAATAGACATGTCCATCACCTATAAACACATAGCACATAACACTTAGCATGCTCGACTAGATGCAAGAATCTAATAAAGCCAATTAACACATAGCAACAAAGGCAAATAACCAAGCTAATGAACCTATTACATTTGCTAACTAACACAAAAGGGGAAGGGGAAGAACGGACAAGAATGCTCGCCAAGCCCTATCTATTACAAGCCAAGAGGTGTACACATACCCCATTAAAAGAATAACTTAAATAAAAGCAAAAGTAAATGAAATAAATGAAAGGAATTAAGAAAAGGCAAGGAAAGCGAAGTAGACATGCAATTTTCACTTAGCATGTTGGATCACGTAGGAGAGACAAAAAGATAAAAGAGATTATACCTCCCTTGAGTTGATGCCCTAAATGGAGTGAAATCACTTATTTATCCTCCAAAATAAAAGAAATGGTCAAGGTACCAATTTATTTGGGAAAATTAAAGAAAATAGGCAAACACAAGCTCACTTGGTCATAAAGCCCCTAAAGTCGTGACTTAAATGCAATTAAATAAAACATGGTAATTAATTAAAGCAAACAAGCAATGAAGTTGTGAAAATCAAAGCTGCGAAGGATCAAATTGATGAAATTATTCAATTGGTTGGGTCATAGTGAAACAAAAGGGAACTTGGGGGGTCAAAGTACAATTCTCAAGATTATTTCATGCATGCATACGTAGGAAACACAATTTTCTGCAATGAACATCTTCTGAAATTAAAACAACCGCTGGCTGCATTTCCATCTCATAAATTCTAAGTAGCTTTGACTAACCCTTTCATCCATCCAAACTTTGGATTAAGCAACAAAACAAACAAGTTCCACATCTAACAAGCAAAACATGGAAGGAAATTATGCAAATACTTATGAAGCCTTTATGCAAGATGGAAGAAGATTGCTGCAATTTTTAGTCATGAGATTATTTGCTTCATTATGCAAACAGGTTTATCCAACCAGAAATTATCTATCTATCATCCACTAAACATGCAGCTTCATTGCATGATTGAATCAAGAAAATGGAGCTGATCATCAATGGTAGAAGGAAAACCAAGCAGCAAAAGAAGGAAAAAGACTGCTGCGAATGAAGGCTTCGGCAATTGATGAAGCCTTCAGCACGATTCTGCAGCCTAATTTTCATGTACAAAGGTCTGCAATTTCAGCAAAAAAAAAGACGCACACAACAGCTTTGAAGTTATTCCAATCAAACATGGCTGCACATCCAAACGAACAAAGAACATAAAAAAACAACTGATGTAAAAATTCTGGACAAGATGTTCATATGAAGAGATGATTTAGCAACCTGCCATTCGTTTTGATATGGCTTATCAGCAAGTATTCAACATGATTCAAGCCTTTCAATCCCCCCAAACATGCAAACCTGACCCCCCTTATCCCATTCCTCTCAACCAGCACTCCAAAAACCAAAAATGCGCAAACCCAACCTGCAAAAATGGATGACCGAAACTTTTGTCTTGCTGCAGATTTTGCAGCTTATCAAACACAATCCCATATACCTTAAACCTTCTACCGAAACTTCAGAACGGATGCACAAGATATGAACCTAAGGCCCAAACCACAATTTTATAATCAAGAGCGAGCAAAAGACTGAACAAACTGGGCAAACATCTTTCCAGGTTCACGGATGGAAGCAAGTTGACATCCAAATAAAGAATGCTTCAGGGGTACATAAGGAGAGAAACTTATATCGATCCTAACCAAAAGAACAGACCTTGCGCAACCTTTTGAGCAACGCTTGTCCAACCTAACATTGACTATCAAGTTTCCTTGTTCAAGACAAGATCAAACAGCGACTGAGGCAACAAAACTCAAACCAGCGGGCTATTACGCAGCCAAAACGTACGGGAATAAAAATGCAGTAACCAGAATTTTAATCATGCCTGGAACCAAAACGATAATATACAGTCAAAAAGAGATGGAAAAAGACTACCTTTACACCTTAAAAGGGCGCAATTCAGTACGGAAGTGCAAGAGATAACAGCCCCGGTATGCAATCAAAGCTGCAAGATCTTCTTCAAAACTGACGTGGGTGGCTAGTTCAAGCTCGAATTTGGCAATATTCCAGCCGTCAACCTCACCCTTTCTTTGTTCAAACGTCTAAAATTTCTGGTTCATAGCTCACTCCCGAAGCCCCACGAAACTCTCCCCTTTTTTAGCTCTCTTGCCCTCTCAGCTTTTTCAGCCGCCGTTTCGTTTCTTCTGGTTTTCCTTTGATAGACAGCCGCCCCTTACTCTTGCTTTCTTCAGCCGTTGTTTTCTCTGTTTTCTTTTGCTTGTTGTTTTTGCTAAAACCTCACGACCCAGTACCCTCTCAACCTCTTTCACTCTTATCTCCTTCCGCCCTCTCTATCCCCCCTTGGCTGCCTTTTCTTTTTCACAACCCTTGCTGTTTTTGTTTTTTTTTCTCCCAACCCCTCTCTAAAAACTCCCCCCTGCGGCTGCTGTTTTTTCAGCTTTTATATCAGGCCAACCCTCACCTCAAGGGTGAGGATGGAAGAGGAGATTCCTCTCCAAACCCAGGCCATCAGATAAAGCGTGCGATTGTCCTTTGCAAGCTGCGACAATACGCAGCTTGCATGCCGTGCCCACCTTTTTTTTTTTTTTTTAATAACTAATTAATATAGATAACTAATTAATAAAAAATATAGATAACTAATGAAGAAAAGCTAATTAAGATAAAAATGAAATGCTAATTTTCTTTTCTTTTTCTTTTCTCTTTTTTTCTCTTTTTTCAATTGATAAACAATAACTTGCATTTGAAAAGGAATAAAATATATTTTTTGTGAAGGATTTTTCTTTTTCTTTTCCAATAAATTCCTATGCTAAAATTACTCAAAAATAAAATAAAATAAAATAAAATAATAACATAAAATACAATAAATAAAAAACTAAAGAAAATACAAGAAAACAATACAAAACTAACACTAAAAATTTGGTGTCTACAATATCCATAATTTGATCCAAATTTATCATTCAAGCCCAAAATTTTTTTGAAGTCCATAAATACTTCATAAAAACTATATATTTAGTGGGCCAAATATATAGACTTTGTAGGCTTAAATATTTTATTTAACTTTATTACGGTTCACCCAAATTAAAGAAACCCTAATTTTATTAATACAAATATATGCATGTTTATTCTTAAACAAGAAAATAAGTCAAAGAGTAGTAGTCAAAGTCCAAATACAAGAGAGTTAAATAGATGCAAAAGATTGTCTTTTAATTCAGTTCTTGCATGACATTCAACATGAAGACACAGCCAAACTATTGAAAAACATTGAGCCAAAAAAAAAATTCCGTCCAAGTTTTTTTTTTTTGGCACATAAAACAACTACCGGATTGCATCGTACCTTGTAACTATAATTTTCCTATTAAATAATCTCATGAACAGAACATTGAAACCAATACAATGAATCAATACAAAGTTGACCCACATGCATTCTATGAAAAGCCAAAACATGCAAATCGATTACATGACTAAAGAAGCCTATGCGTGAATGGTCCAGCGGTAGCGCCTCTCATCGGTGACCCTTAAGGTCCCAAGTTCGAGTCTCCACTCCGCTGGGTTCCTCCACGCACTTATTGCGTTCGGGTCGGGTTGGGGCGCCAGGCCCGGATCGCAGGGGATTAGTCGGGTCCCGTAAAGATTGACCCGAACACCCCTGTGTCAACAAAAAAAAAAAAAAAAAAAGATTACATGACTAAAGAAAACATGTAGCATGTGGCCCTATCATGACTTTTGCAACCAGTCAGAGAACATAATCTGAAAGCCATATCATGACTTATGTGGCGGGTCCATAGATTCATAGTCAAAATTGAATGCAATCCGCCATTAACCAAGAGTTTCCTCGTTTGATAACCAATATGCATATATCAAAAACCGAATTCACGTGACACATTAAATGGAGCAACAAGCCATTCATATGATATGAACAAACTAAACAATCAAGGTAGGCCAATCCTTAACAAATATCATACATAAATGTTCTTAAAAAAAATGCTAAATCCAAATTATTTCCTAATAATCAACCATATCCGGCTCTGATATCACTTATTAGGATGGTAATTTATATTAACGTTTGGTGAAAGCCATCACCAATTAAATCCAAAATCTATATGGCGATTATTAAGAAATAAATTAACAGTAAAATTGCAGAAGCGTACCTGAATTCATATCGATAAACTGATATTTGAATCTCTAAAGATATTGGGGTGGCCTTCAAGGTCAACACGTATTTGACAATCCTTGAGAGAGCCCTTTAGTTTCTCTCTGGTATCTTCTTGACGATAGGATATTAGGGAAGAGCTATTCTATGGTACTAGAAAATATGATAATAAAAAAAAATGTGACCTGGGGACCATAACCCTATTTATAGATAACATTCTTGTTACCCTTCGGATTCTTATTTCACCCCATCATAGAAATAGGAAATACCCTTAATTCTCTATACATTAAAGGCCCACACCCTATTAGATACATTAAAGCTAAATCATATTTGATCACTTTAATTGGACTTAACCTTATTTAACAGTTTGCAACACATAATTATTCACATATAAGTCCAACGTTGGATTAAGGATCCAACACAAGAATCTCTAGATTTTGTTTAGAAATTTTTGTTGCTTCCCAAGTAACCTATGGAAAACATAGGAATTATTTTCTCTATCAAACAAAAAGAATAAAATGGCCGACAAAAGATGAACATTGTACATTTCGAACAAAGGTTGCGTGCTTCGTGTTTTCTGTTTATGATAATACAATCAAGTCTGTTAATGCCACTAAGAGTTAGAACTACAGAGTCAAACGATTGATTTAGTGCATCAATCCAAGCTATAATGGCTAATTAAATGCATTAAGACATTCATTTTAAAGAATGAAACATAACCAAGCGGCATACAAGGTTACATTAAATGGTCAGATTGAGGAAAAGTCATAGAGGATTCTCACAGTTGGAAGTTGAATGAAGTGGCGTCTGGCGCGAACCAAATGGCTTACTTTCTCTCCAAAAGAATTTTTCCGCTACTTTTTGGTTTGCCGAAATCTGTTTTATTATCTGAAAGTTTGTGGAAAGCTAAGTTTGCAGATTATGAATCCTGTTCACTTGTATTCTAGTATATATAGGCAAGTAAAGTTACTGCTGGGACAACGTTAAAGGTACAAGAGCTTTATGTAGGCTTAAGAAATTTCTTCATTAATCATTAGTTCCTAGGATTTTTGCTCCACATGTATATATTATGTGCACTTGTATGATGTTTTTAATGAGAGCCCCAAAGATTTCGTTCAGAAAAATAATATTTAGTTCAGAAAGATAAAAGTTTATGTGTGACAGTCCCATCTCCCCCTAAGGCGAACCAGAGGGTTCGGCAGGTCGCCTGCCCAGCTCTCGTCGGGACTCAGTCGTTCACTACAATCCTCAAATAAATTACAATATAAATCTCAAATATTACATCAAATTCTCCAATAATTACATGTCAAAAGCAAAGCGAAAATAATTCTCAACTATACATAAAATGATTCCAAATCCAAACTGTACAAGATATAGGCCATCCAGACATGTGAATAAGCACAACAAGTCCTTCCTTCGCTTTGAGCCCTGTGGAGGGGAATAAAATAGTTTTGGGGTGAGTTAGAAGCTCAGCGAGTAACCGGTAAAATCAGAAATCAAATATATTTCACAATGTTGCATTTCGATCATTTCGATGATGTCATGATTCAGAGATCAAATGTACGTTTATTGCTCTCGTGAGCTAGTGAAATCATTGCACTTGAACACCCAACGCTCAAATAGATCATTTAACATTAACATTGAGAGGGAGCCCCTTTTTGAGCTCCAGATAAACATGAACATGAACCATAAACAAGGTGGAGACGTTGGTGTCCAGCACAAGACTTTCTCAGAACTCATTGAAGCCAAACTATGTCATGAATCCACATGCAAGCACGCATGATATGCAATCGAATAAATAATGCAAGAAACATTTCACAAGTACTTGGGAAATAGTTTAGGGTCACTCACCTCCACGGCTCAGAAACCATCCATCATATATCATTGCCTTGCTCAAATCCAAGTCTTAGATCACAAACTCAATGCAAACAAGTCCCTTCAAAGTTCGGACAGCACTTCCCCTGAATTTGCTAACTTTTCCAGCCATCACGGCTTCATTATTTCCTCATTCCAACCCAAAGGTACACACACAACAACAAGTTTATCCAATAGCCATTCAGCAAGCTCCAAGTAGTACTAGTACAAGTCAAGCCAGGGAAAAGTCCGGAAATGAAAGTTAAGCTCAAAACCAGAAAAATAGCTTTTGACATCCTTTTACAGTAATGGCACCAAAGGCACTATGATTGTCGGATGAAGGTACAAGATACACCGTTTCGAAGCTAAGAGATAGGGCTATAATATTGCAGAAGGTCACTCAACCCAGTTTCGAGTGTAACCAGGTCAAAAATGCAAGAAACTACACCAGAACCGGAAAAACAGATTCACAGAACGCATTCTAGCGGAAACATCATAAATCAGGTTATCCAAGTCCAAATCCAGAAATTCCAAAACCAACTGAAAGCTAAGAAACAGGGATAAATTTCATCAGAAGGCCTCAACAACCAATTCGGAAGAAATTCCAGCCAAAATAACCAATTACAGGCGCAATTTTTACATTCGGGTAAAACCAGAACAACAATAGTAATTCCGTCTTTTCACAAGCTACGCTGCTCCGATTGACCTGAAATTTTTCAGGCGCCTCTAAAATGTCATTCCCTACAACTTTCATGTTTTAAGCAAAGGCCAATTCGGCCTCTAACTAGGAGCTAAAAATTCGGGCAGAATGTTCCTTCACAAAACCTAATTTTCTGAAATTTCTTCCAAAACAGAAATTGATTGCAATTGTCCACTTTTTCCACCTCATAGAGTCCTTAAACATCATTTCCAATCACCATACATGACCACATAATCATATCCATATGAAAACAGAAAAATCCCCAAAAATAATAAAACTTCATCACTTCAACCACAAATCAAGAAATAATCCATAATATTGCATCTCATACTACCACTAATCATGATTTAAGCATCAATTAAGGGAGGAGAGTGGTTCTTCACAACTCACCTTAGCAACACAAGAGAGAGAGCAACTAGTCACCTTAGCTTTCCAAACAACTTCACAACCAAGCTCAACTCCACCAAACTAAGAGGTTTTATGGAGTAATTGGAAGATTAAACGGTTTAATTGAAAGATTGGGCAAGATTGGAGACTAGAAAATTGAGAGCTTTTCTTTCTTTTTTGAGCAAGAGAGTTCGGCCAAGAAGCTTGCAAAATGAAGAGATTTTTGGCCAATTTTAATTAAATGGTAAAGTTATGAATAGTAGTCAAACTCAAGACTAAATCTTATGGTGACACTTGTCACCTTTAGGTTTAAAACTTATCTTTTTGTCTCTCCAATACAAATATCTTAACACATTGTAAAATAATATCACTTAATACAAAATTCCAACAAGTTGTAAAAAATATAATGCATTTACCGCACTAGCGGGTCCCACGTCCAAAATACGCTTTTAATTTCTAAAAAACTAACCGATACTAGAAAAATCATTTTAAAACTATCTTTGCTCATAAACTTTATTTGGGAAAATTTTCTAATAAAGAAAATGTAGAAAAGGCGGGCGATTAAATAAAATAAACCCTAGAAAATTAGAAAATTTTCGGGTTCTCACACTCATACTTTTCGGGGCGTCACATTATGGCTGTGAAAAATAATAAATTAAACTAATTGATAATATTCTGATAATTCTTAATTTACGGAAACTATATGAAATCATTCATTTGTAGTTTTATATATTTTTGTTTTACCTTGCCATTTTCAACTGTTAAGTAGCATTTGAACCTTAAATTTGGCAGTAGGGAAGACTCTAAGAGTCCTACCTGGACTTTAAGAGTCCTACGTACCACAGGAGTGCATTAAAAGATAAAAAGTTTGTCGGATGTGAAAAGAACAAATTGAAATGAATAAAAATATATTGAGAATTATCAATATCTTGACGTTATATGAAGTCATTCATTTGTACTTATGCAGGTGCCGAACACTTTCTCTTATCCTTTACATTGTGATAGGTTAAACAATCTCTTACCAAAAAAAAAAAAAGATAGGTTAAACAATCCATTTTAGAAGATGCAATGTTTGCTTGACGTGTATGTAATATCTTAGTTGTGTAATTTTTTTCTGGGACCTTAACATAAATACTTAAATAAGAAAAAGTTAAAAGTCCGTGGAAGGTGACAAAGAAAAAATGAAAATAAATGAAGAGATTTTTGGAAATTCTAAATAGTGTCGAAGCCATGTAATCATGCATTTGTATTTTTGCAGGTTCACCTAACATTTCTTCTTATCCTTTCAATAATGACACATAAAATTCCATTTATAAGATCAATTAGGTGCAGAAATTATTTATACCTAGAAATAAAGATATTAGCATTTGTTTGGGCTTTGAGGGGATCTTGTTCTTTCAGCTTCAAGGCATCTATAGTTCTAGTAAAACATTTTTGTAATTTGCTTGAGGCCTGGGGAGATATTCTTTGGCAGTGGCTTGAGGGTTCTAGCTTTTGCTTCTGTTGCGACATATCAATTTTTCATGTTGGCTTTTTATGCCAAGCTGTCTGTTTGAATCCAGGCATGACAGATTCCCTATGCCTTAACGACCAATAATTGCTTAACCAGATGGTAATTGACCAAAAAAAAAAAGATGGTAATTGAGTCGATATTAGCTCCATAGTTTCCCACCTACAAATTACAGGGATGGGTTGTAGCTAGAAATCTTATTAAATTTGGTTCCTAAGTTTTAAATGTTGTATATACTATAAAATTAAGAATTAATCTTTTTTACATTATCTATCAGTGTATACATTGACGGATTTGAATATCTTACACATTATTCCAATTTGAATTTGAATACCAAATTTCACACATGTCGTCACAAATTATTGACTCATGATATTTTGACAAATAAAGATCACCATCGCATTCATTCAAACAAATGTATTAATGGCAACAGATGCATATAGCAAGTATAAAAAATGCAAGGGATCTCCTTCCACAATGAAAAATCAACAAAAATAGAACTCTTGAAACTCCATATCTTTATCAGCAATGAAAAACGGTGGTTGTGGGCATATGGATGCAATGTTTCAAACCGCCAATATAAACTGAAATTATTCCTAATCAGGTAAGATGAGTTTACAGATGACAAGCAAAATCACACATTCCAAAGAGCAAAGAAAAACTCCCACAAGTAAACCTTAGGAAGACAAAACTCTTGCTAGAAAAACCTGAGGGAAAAGACTATCCTTAAAAAGTTCTAGGATACATTAAACTTGCATAAACAAGAGATAAATCCATAGAGAGAGAGAGAGAGAGAGAGAGAGATCTACATAAGGCTCGATTTTCAATGGTTTTTTCGTGTCTGATATGAATTCAAATATATAAAAGAAAGTGATAACAAAGAAGTTACCCTTGTTACATGAGATCCAACTCTCCATCTTGCTCCTCAATTCTTCATCCAATCTAACTACAAGTACAAGATAGAAAAACTATACTAACTATACTATACTAAACTAATGAATTAAGAAAAATTAGTGAAAACCACATTTTTTTGGTAGTGTCTCTAGCCTTCCAAAGTTATTAAACAAGCTCAACAAAGACCCTATTTATAGAGAAATTCAAGATCAAGATAAGTTGTTTCTCGTTGGCAAACTTGTTTCTTAAGATCACCAAAAGTTGTTTCTTGAAAACTCTATGCTTGCTTGCTCATATCTAGCCGGATTTCTTACAGACAAATTGGTCAAAAAATTTGTGTGAACAAAGCACAAGTTGCAGAATAAGTTGTAGCCAAAATTGAAGAATACGTGACCTTAGAAAATGCGGGCTGAGGTCATGTATTACGCCACATTTTGCCTCTTTTGCAAGTTTTCTCCTTTCTAGTTAGTCTTCAACTTTGCTCTGTTTTTGTATCAATTTCAATTGATATTTTCTCGATGATAGAGGCTGAACTAACTCTTGTGCAAAATATAGAAATTGTAGCCCTTTAGTTGCTTTCCAATGCATCAAGAATCACCTGATTTGGAGTTCTGTAAACTGATAAATATACCCTTGACTAATCAAAAATCTGTTTCAGCTTTCGGCAATAAAAATGACCAACTGTATTTAGACTTTTTGACTAGGAAAACTCATGAACTGAATTTTGCTATCTACATAAGAAATGGAGTTATATGTTAGCTTCAAAATAATTCAAGAATTACCTCAATTCAATACTTGTAACTCAAGATATAGCTGAAATACCAACATGTGTCAAACCTGTCAAACTTTTTCCCTTTTATACTAAGTTGCATTTCATCTTTTGCACTTCATACTCTTTAAATCACTTCAATTCATCAATAATTGTCCAAATATCTTCTCAAATCACTCCAATTGATGATTAAATCATTAAATCCTATAAAAACATGAAGTTTTCACCAATTTAATCTATAGAAATGTAATTTTTGATATTTAAACCACAAAATGCATAATTTACTAGAAACCTAGTTAATTAACTGTAGAAATAAATAAAACACACCAAAACTAAATAATAAAACACATTTAAATCACACAAAAATGCACACTTATCAGTTAATCAATCGATGATTACACCATTGGAAGACCGATATCAAAGGCTAAGCATGTAGGTTTGTTACATTTTGTGCCCAAAAGAGGTAAATTTACACTTGGGGGCAGTTGTCTATCAGCAGAGAATAAGTCAGGTTAAGTTCAATTGAATCCACTAAACAAGAAAATGAGTAATAGTTGGGCCATTAAAAACCCGGAGGTTCTACTGGATTTCACGAAATTTTTTTATTTTTAAAACAAATATTTCAGCTTTTCTTAAATTTTTTAATACTAAAATGAATAAAAAAATGATAAAATTTTTTAACCAGAATTGAACTGATAAAACTGGTTAAATTGCAAATCGGAAGCTGTTCCGGTTCAATTTTTTATTCAGGTTTAAAAACATTGCATATTTGTGAAAATATCAAAGAAAATGGGGTGAAGATATCTAAAATATTAGGATAAAGAGATAGAATAGTGATAAAATTAAGAAAAGTGGTGATTGAAAATAGTCTGAAACTTTCAAAACCGTATCATCCGAAAAGTGGTGATTAACAATAGTTTGAAACTTCAAAAGTAGGAAAAGTGCTGTTTAAAAATAGTCTGAAATGTGCTGATTAACGATAGTCTAAAACTTTCAAAATTAAGTAATGTGATGATTAATAATAGCCTGTACCATTCCTATCTTCCGAAGGAAAACAACAATGAGAGAATAGCAGATAAAGGACAGTAAAACATGGGAAAGCACAAGAGAAAGATTACTTAAATTAGCATGTTGGACTAATATGGCGAGTGGAATCAGTGTTATTACTGGTTGAGTGCATGTACAATAGATGTCTCAAAGTTGTAGCAATTCAATCATCGTAACTCAAATATCTGACAGGAACGACACAAAAATGGTATTCGCTTCAATCATTCCTCAATTCAACCGAATCGACTTAATCGTCAAAATCCTCATGATTTCCTTCTGAGTTTCCCTCAAACCTTTTTATATTAAAGTGCTTCATATCCACATCTTTTGCTTGCATATCTATAGCAAGGTCAGCCAATATCCTCCCAATAATTGGTGCCATCTTGAAACCATGTCCTGAAAAGCCTCCAGCAACCACAACATCCTTCCCAAATTCTCCATCCAAGTAATCAATCACATAATCCTTGTCAGGGGTCATAGAATACATGCAAGATTGTGTCAAGACAGGTTCGCTGGAGTCAACGAGACCACCAAATTTGCTTTGGATCCATTCTTTTGTTGCACTAAGCGTATCAGGCGATGCAGACCAAGTTCTCTTGTCTGGATCACAGGGATGGCCACCGTCCACTAATATTTTGAGCAGTCCTGGGAACTCCAAAGATGGAGTGCCAAAGATGTGAGCCTCACCATAGCTCGAAAAAGTCGGAAAACCACTTTCAATCGTGAACTCAGCCTCATGCCCTTGTTTTATTTTCCAGTAGTATACAGTTATTTCCTGGGGTTGTATAGGTAGAGTTAGACCTGCAACTTCCTTGACCAATTTTTTCATCCAAGCTCCAACTGTGACAACACATTTTTTCGCCCAAAACATTTGACCATTTCTGGTGCTGACCAAGATGGCATCTCTGGAACGATCTTTCTTAATATCTACCACTTCCATGTTGTCTCTAAGGCTGGCGCCGTTCTTCATTGCAAGCATTTGAAACATGGAAACTGCCTTGGTTGGCCTAATAACGCCACCATTCTCAATCACCACACCAATCCAATCCTCAGTTAATTGAAACTTGCCGGAGAACTCTTCGGAAACTTGGTTATGGTTGAGAACTTGAACAGGAACCCTGTTTTTCTGGCAGCTGGATATGATGGCCTGGAGGGACTTGTTGTGTGATGAACCCAAGTCAATTTGGGAAGTCTTGAAGTAGACCTTGTAACCAGCTTCTTCTTCGGCTTCTTCCCACAGTTTTGCTGACTCTAGGACCATTTTAGGGTAGAAATCTTTGGTGTAGGTTGCACGGATGGTTCTTGATTCACCATGGGAGGAGCCTCGGTGGTGCAAGAAATCGAATTGCTCAAGCAGGAGTGTCTTCTTGCCACGTTTAGCTGTTTGGTAAGCTGTAGAACTGCCCATAACGCCTGCTCCAACCACTATTACATCAAAAATTTCAGTACAATTTTCCATCCCTTAACTTTTGTAATTCACCAGAGATTAATGGAGTTGTGAAAGCTACTTGATTAGGCTTCTCTCTCTCTTTCTTGATGCTCTGATGCTAAAAAATGGTGAACAAATTGAGGAGGAATGCCCCAAGAATGTGAGTTGGATTCGTATTTATAAAATTTTGTCATAAATTAATGTACTTGACCTTTTTTTAATAGTTGAAAAATGATAACATTACCCTCTTTACTTAACACGCCCTTTCTACGAAGTTTCCTTTTAATGGTCTTCTTTATAAGAATTAATTTGTTTTGGTCTTTCTTTATAAGAGTTGACCTAACAGGAAAAAAGATGTATTTTCTACCCTTTTTTCCACTTTCGTCTGAACAAAAATAAACGTTTTCCCTTGAATCATGGACTGTTTGTTAAAACAAATTATTACTATGTTTTGATTATTTCTTTTTATATCGACAAACCTGGTTTTGATGCGTGCATCTTCGTACCTTCTGCGCTTCTTCCTTGCTTGCGTCGGTCGACTATTGGAGTTTAGAAACGACAAGCCAGCTGCCATGGTTGTCTTTTCTGGAGTTGATATTTCAACATTGCTACAATTTTGTCTCTTAAGGGTGGGGGGATAGGTCAGTGTTATGTACAATTAGTGAACATATTACCAACAAACAAATGCATAAATTTTGAAAACTACTTGTCCTGCCCATCACGTAAGAATGTGAGTACAAAATCAAAGACAAATATTTAGAGTTGAAATGTGAGTAAATTTATAAGAGTTGACCTAACAGGAAAAAAGATGTATTTCCTACCCTTCCTTCCACTTTCGTCTGAACAAAAATAAACGTTTTCCCTTGAATCATGGACTGTTTGTTAAAACAAATTATTACTATGTTTTGATTATTTCTTTTTATATCGACAAACCTGGTTTTGATGCGTGCATCTTTGTACCTTCTGCGCTTCTTCCTTGCTTGCGTCGGTCGAATATTGGAGTTTAGAAACGACAAGCCAGCTGCCATGGTTGCCTTTTCCGGAGTTGATATTTCAACATTGCTACAATTTTTGTCTCTTAAGGGTGGGGATAGGTCAGTCTTATGTACAATTAGTGAACATATTACCAAAAAAAAATGCATAAATTTTGAAAGCTACTTGTCCAGCCCATCACGTAAGAATGTGAGTACAAAATCAAAGACAAATATTTAGGTAAACTTAATCTTGTAGAACATAGCAATTACTGGACTTGTATTAGTATTTTTGCTTTTTAAAAAGGTGCAAGAAATAAATTAGGTTGGTGGACAAGACCAAATTCTACCTGTAAACCTGCGCCTTTCAGCATTCAGGTCTTTAGTCAATTTTAACCCGTAATCTTGCCAAGCCAACCTGTAACTTCTAGTAACATTTGGCTATATAACTTTCTAATTATAGTATAGTGTACTCTTGTTGCTTCCTAATTAAAGGTTCAGCAAGACACAGGTTCTATATCGATGGTTTTTTTTAGAATGTTTGTCTAAATTTACTATAACTTACCTCAATTATTTTATGAAAACATTGATATTTGCCCTAAACACCTAATATTTTAAAAATATCCTCTCCCTTCTCCTTCTCCCACCCTTTCTCCTCCCTCCAACCCACCACTCCCCTCCCTTCTTCCATTCCCTCTTGTCTACAACCTTTACCCCTATCCGTTTCACCTCCTTTTTTCTCCTCCCCACTGTCCCTCTCTCTCCCCTCCATTTTCCCCTATCCTACTGTTCCATCCCCTCCTTATTCCATATGGATCTGGTCGGGATTTGTGGTTAGTGTGATCATTGGGTGTGAACAAATTTGCTTTTGGAGAGGAAGGGAGGGGCGAGGGCAGGGTTGGGGAGAGGGAAGTGGACAGGATGGAAAGGAGAGAGATGGAAGGATGGAAAAAGGGTAAGAGAAGAAGGTGGTGGAGAAGTGGAAAGGGGAGAACGGGGTGAGGGGGAAGGAGAATGCAATGGATCGTGGTGATGGAAGGGTGGAGATGGTGGTATACTGTTTTTGTAGGCTGTATATTTTGGGTATTTTTGTGAAGTTTTGGATATTTTAGGATATTCCAAGGTGTTTTTAACGAGTTACTTTGTATGGTGTTGTTAAGAGACCGAATGTCCCATATTGATATTCTAAAGATTGTCAGCTACATTAATAAGATCTCGGATCACTTTATTCATGACTAATTAGTTTTGAGATGAAAGTCGAAATTCTTTTTAATGGCATCAAATTTGAGTTTTGGATTTGTTTGCTATCTCGTTTACAGTTTCATCCATGACCTTGTTTCTTTCTTTATTAATTTTGAGGATGCATGGATTTTGGTTCTTTTTTTACTGACTTTGAGGGTGCATGGGTTTTGGGTGAGGCGCTGTTTACCTGTATCTTAAGCCTATCGCCAAAGCGTTAGAGATATGTGTTTCACATAAATATTCCAATATTTTACGGTCACATTAATAAGATTTTGGATAATTTTACTCATTATCAATTGCTTTTGAAATAGAATATTTTAAAAAAATTATTTTTCTAAAACACACTGAAATTAGGGGCACCAAATTAAGTCAAATATTATTAAAATTATTTTAAAACCATCCCTTGATAAATTTCTTGTTTAGTATTCGAGCCCTTATGGTTCAGGCAATTTGGAGTTTGATGATCCTCTGTTCAATGTTTGATTACCCTGTGGTTTGTTGCTGGTTTGTGTGACAATGAGTTTGGACCATATAGACTACTAACAGACAACCCTCGCTTATAGGCTTTGTATTGTGCTGGATTCGGCTTTTAAAACTTGGACATAAAACCCATGAAATGGTCATGGGTGGAAAATGGATTTTGGGTAATACCCAATTCTTACTTGTGCAAACTGCAGTCAGTCCAAAAGTTGTTTCTTTAATTTATTGGGCATTAAGGGCTTATGTTAGCCGAAAGCTATCTTGTCTATTGATTTTTTAGTAAATAGAAATGGCATCAATCAAGAGGCCGCTCCTCTCATTACAAACTAAGATGACTCCTCTTTGAGCCCTAAGATCTAAATTTTAGATCAATCCCAGTGACATTTTTTTTTTAAAAAAAAAAAGCCCCTTAAAACAAAAGTTTTAGTATTTCCAAATTAGTGTGCCAGTTAGAGATCTTGGAGTATATTGAGAAAGAGAGAAAAGAAGAGTAAATATGAAATGAACGTTTTCTGGGTGTTCTGAGTATGAGGTTGGGTTAGTTCTTTTTTTTTTTTCTAATTAAAGTTTTGGAATAGGGATGTGGGGACAAACCAAATAAATATAAATATGTTTAAAGTTGAAGCCTGAGGGGTAGTGGGGCAAATTATCTACACATTTGGAGTCAAATGTATAGGTAAATACATATATTTTAGAAATTCTGATGGGATCAGTGGAACAATTGTGCTTGGTGTCCCCATTGTATTTCCGTCTCTGCATCCAAATGAATTTAAGACAAAATAGTAACGTAGATAACTAAATAACATCTTAGATGATTTATAAATTATAATGCAAGAATACTGTGGACAAGTAGTTGACTAGAAAGACAGTAGCGAAAAAATTTGGCTCCAAAAAAAATATGGAACATTCACATGAAAAAACGTTGTATGAGCCATCTCGGACAAATGTCTATGTTACTATATAAATATGGGTTTGATGACGTGATTCATTGAATCGAGTACATCTATATCAGGTGATATTTTTTCATGCGGAATAGATATCAATGTATTATCTGATGAGTGAGTTAGTTCATCAGATAATACACTAGGTAATTTAGATAAAAATGACAACTTAGTAGCGTGGTTGAAATGGAGACAATCACTTAGAGATTTATCTGACAATTTCTAGTTTTTCCCATCGATATATATCCCACACTATGTATGATCTCAACACACCCTAACTCAGAAAATACACATCATATTTTCTCCTACCCCTCCTCTCTGCTCTCTTTCTTCCATATAGGAACTATTATAGTTACATATAAGATTTGGAGGGCATATCTAGTGGGAGCCTCTGGTAACAACTTCAGTAGACGAGTAAAGTGATTGCTGCCGTAGGACATGTTTTTGGTACGATTGTGATAGCTGTGTGTGACTATATGATGTGATAGCAGAAAATATGATGTGCATTTTTTTTCATTTTTTTGAACATTTTGCACTTTATGTTTACTTTAAATTATTTCAAATCATCAACAATCATTCAAATATATCCTCAATTCATTCCATTTGATGATTGAATCATTAAATCTATAAAAATATGAAGTTCTCGAATTTAATCCATAGAAATGCAATGTTTTCATACTTTGACCTCAAAATGCAAACTTCACGATTAACCTAGTTATTTAGCTATAAAAATGACTAAACACACCAAAACTAAATAATAAAATACACTTAAAACATGCAAAACAAATACTTATCAATGTTTCTAAAATAAAAGACCTATTTATTCATTTTTTTTCCATTGAAATGAAACCAAAAAGTTCCAAAAAGAAGCTACAACAAGAAAGAGAATTAGATTTAAGAGCAATATTGATCACAACATAGTATAAGATGCATAACTCCTTTCTAAGTATCAATTAACTTATTTGAAGTTTCAAAAAAAAAAAAACTCATTTGAGATAGCAAATTTGTCTCTTTATTTCATTGACAAAACGCACTCCCAAGAAGATTGAACCACTTTTAAGATATTGTTACTAATGCCAAATTAGCAAAAACAACAATATGAGATTGAAGGATTCTTCTCGCTTTTGAGATAGACATGTTATGTTAAATTATTTTTCGTTATTACATTTTTTAGTATACAGTTATAAACAATAGAAATATAGACATGAGAATTATAGACAAAGGTGGCTATACCAAACTTGCTCAAATGCTTCAAGACTATAATATACAAGAATCTCGAGATTGGGGGAAGTCTATGTGACGACCCCATCTCCCTCTAGAGCAAAGAATTCAAGGGTTTGGCGGACCGCCTGCTTAACTTTCGGCGGGACTCATTCACTTACATTCTTGAAATAGTCTTTCACACCTCTTGATAAACATAGAAGTTCCATTCATACGAGAATTCCAACTTAATTTACAACCCAAAAGTAAAATATAGGAGTACATTGCTAAAGATCCCAAATACATTTCATCTACCAACGTATAAGTACATGAAGATTATACACACTAGTTCATGCTTACTTGCTCCAGTCTCCACTCCTGTACGGAAAACAAAACTAAATGAATGACCTAAAAACCCAGTGAGGTTCCCAAACAAGCAATCAGGTAGAGAAACCATGGAAGTATTACATTTAACCGTTTGAACATGTTGCACAATAATAAACAGTCATTCAAAAAATAAACATTCAATCATTGGAAGGAGACATGCTCACTTGGAGCCATTCATTCAGTCATTCAGTCTCCGGCCATTTCCCTTATTCCTCCAACATTTGAAAACATTTAAAGTGAAAACTCTTTCAGCGTTCATTTCATTCATTGCATTTCATTCACTGGCCAGTTTTCCACCAGACTTTGTGGTAATACTCGAGTATACCAAAACACTGTCCCAGGGTCACCAACCGCCCGTCTGAGTCCGGTTCTAGCTCGAGTCGATTGGCAACGAAGGGCAAGCGCCCAGTTTAGCCAAAGGCTTACATTCATGCACAAGTAATAGTCGATTGGCAACGAAGGGCAAGCGCCCAGTTTAGCCAAAGGCTTACATTCATGCACAAGTAATATTCAATCATTTGATCATTGAAAATTTCACGTTCACTTAGGTCGAGTGCGATAAAGTACACACTCGCCTATTGAAAATTCATTTAACATTCATTGAAAACATTTAACATTCAAGCAAACATTCACAACAATCCACATAGACATTGGAAGCGCTACATGCAAGGAACACTCATCTTTTCAAGTAGAGCAACGCTAAACGTTCAACTCCAGGTCATACTCGTTCCCACCGCTAAACCCTAAAAGTAACCAAGACAAGATGTCATGGTCGATCATTCAAAACTTAGGTTAATAAGGTGCTCAGTTTAGCCTTAATCATGAGCCGTACGCGTATCTAAATTCAGCCTCTCAAAACACAAAACTCAAAGACAAACTTGAAAGCCAATCGAAGAATGTCCAAGTGCATTCTAGGGCTATGGTTCAAGTAAGTTATTAGTATGAAAAGAAAACACTTGGATTCAAAAGGTGCAAGAAACCATAAGAGGAAAATTATATATATATATATATAACTCATGAAGTTTAGCAAGACATACGTAAGATATACGCACCACTTTTAGAAGAAAACAATCAACCTCAAGTCCAAAGTTGGGTAAACAAAGCTAGAGAGCATGATCGAAGAAACCATTACTTTTCCCCTTGCTTTACACATGATTTTTTTGCCAAAATTCCAGCTGATATGTCACTACCAAGGTGGATTCAAGCAACCGCAAGTAACCTAAGTCCACACCAATCCAAAATCACCCCTCTAACAACACTCATATCACAAGAAAGAATGTAACAAAAATTTCAGCGGCACTTCCTCTTATTTTCTTAACTTTCCATCCAAACTCAATACCTATATTCATAGCAATCCAATCTCAATCATAACCACAAGTTATAGGCTATAAAGTATACTTGTTTAAGAACACAAAACCATCCAAAATCACACCAATTAAAGTTTAAGATCTAGAAAAGTTTTCATAAAGTTTTTCAAGTCCCACTCAATTCATTTGACAAAATTCCCAGCTTTGGTGACATTCTTTGAAAAAGCATAACTTGAGTTCCATAGGTCAAAAAATCACAAAATTTACACCATTGGAAAATAGACTTGAAACACTAATAGGCTTTAGAAGATATCTTCATGAAATTCAGCTCATCGATTAATCAAATTTTAATTCAAACTTACTGCTGTCTCATGTGCAAAAACAGAACAGTCATGGTTTTTCAAGAAACTTTACAGATTTTTTGGTATTTATAGGAGTTGAACCAACTGCTGATTTTTATACCGTTGAAAGCTCTATGAGTCTAGTTTCAAACTCAACAAACGGAACTCAATTCTGACTTTCCTATACAAAATTATAGTCAATTTTCCAAAGCTGCGCAGACCATACTGCGAAAATTTCCAGCAAGCAAACAGTTTGAAAAACTAAGTCTTTCCCCTCTTAAACCTCTTTGATTTTGGTTCAAAATCAACATACATATGAAGAGAAACGTTTTAACAAATGTCTTGAATAAGAGTATATCAAAATTACCACAAAATTTTTGAAAAGAAAGTTGAAATTCCTTCTCTCCCTCTCGGCCAGCCATAACAGAAATTTTCCAGCAAAATCTCCAACAAAACTTCCAACTTTCTTACTTAAATTCCACGGCAAATGCACTATATCTTATAACTAACATGTCATGAGGCTTATAACATATGTTCTTGACAAGAAAATCCATCACAACTCCACATATATACAAAGTTTCAAGTAACTACATCAAGGCTAGAAAGTTTGCCTCTCAAAGCTGGAAATTGCACACCAAGACTAAAACTCACATATCAAAGCTTAAAATTTCATATCAAAGCTAGAGCATCTCTTATCAAAGCTAGAAATTCATTTCAAAGCTAAAAATTGAACATTAAAGCTGAAAATTAACCAAACCCTAGCAACAATTTCATCCAACCCTAGCAAAACCATGAATTCTTCCATAAATCTTCCATTTTCAAGTAATATATCCACTAAAATGCAAGATTAAAGGGAAAAAGTGATTCCTTGCCAAGAGTACCTTCAACCCCTAAGTAGAGTAGCAAATCACAGCTTTCTTGCCCAAAAATCACACCACACCAAGCTCCTTCCTTCCATGTTGCAACCTTCTATGGATGGATTTAAGGTTTGAGGTTGATTTTCCCACAAAATCTAGCTAGGAATCAAGATGAAACTTGAAAAAATTTTCTCTCTTTTCTTGCTTAAGGGAGTCGGCCAAATGGAAGAAAAGATGAAGGAATTTTTCTTCAATTTTCCAAGATAAGAGCAAGGTCTAGTCTTTGGTCAAAAGTCCTAGTCAAATTTTGAGGCATGAGTGACAAATGGCGACCAATGGTTCAAGCCTATTTCTTTCTCTCTCTTGATTTATATCTAATCTCCAAAATATCTAGGTTTCTTTAAGACACTCTTAACACTTCTAATCACATAATTCCTCTAGTACCACAATCGTTCTCGACCACCAAATTTAACGCACACATCTCACTAGTCGGTCAAACTACCTTAGTACTCTATAAAATTAACATGCACTAGAATATAAAAAAGGAAATGATAAAAATCTTAACTTAACCTTTAAAATCACTATCAAATTAAGGCTAGCAAATAATCAAGTAAAGTAAAATTAAAAGGAAGAGAAAAATGCAATTTTGGTACCTAAACTTTGACGCACGGGCGGTTTTAGTCCCCAAATTTTGGACGAAAACAAATTTGGTACCCGAACTTTCAAATTTTGAGCACATTAAGTACCCTTGACGATTTTTTCCCAAATTGTTACCGGAAAAAGCCACGTGACTGTCACGTGTCCGGCCAAAATGGAATAAAAAAAGGTCAAAAATGCAGTTTTGGTACCTAAATTTTGACGCACGAGCGGTTTTAGTCCCCAAATTTTGGACGAAAACAAATTTGGTACCCAAACTTTCAAATTTTGAGTACATTAAGTACCCTTGACGATTTTTTCCCAAATTATTATAGAAAAAAGCCATATGACAGTCACGTGTCCGGCCACAATTGTATAAAAAAAAGGCCCAAAAAATATCAAATGCCATTCTAATACTAAGTATTAAATTTAAGGACTAATAGCGTAATAAAGAAAAAATCCAAGGACTAAATAACATCACATGAGTCAACAAAACCCAAGAACCGATACAAATGAGCTCCAATTCCAGACAAATTTTGTGACTTGATTCTTAGATTAATGTACTGGAATTGGAGCTCATTTGTATCGGTTCTTGGGTTTTGTTGACTCATGTGATGTTATTTAGTCATTGGATTTTTTCTTTATTATGCTATTAGTCCTTAAATTTAATACTTAGTATTAGAATGGCATTTGACTTTTTTGGTCTTTTTTTGATACAATTATGGTCGGACACGTGACTGTCATATGGCTTTTTTGGGTAACAATTTGGAAAAAAATCGTCAAGGGTACTTAATATGCTCAAAATTTGAAAGTTCGGGTACCAAATTTGTTTTTGTCCAAAATTGGGGACTAAAACCACTCGTGCGTCAAAGTTTAGGTACCAAAACTGCATTTTGACCTTTTTTTATTCCATTTTGGCTGGACACGTGACAGTCACATGGCTGTTTCAGGTAACAATTAGGGAAAAAATCGTCAAAGGTATTTAATGTGCTCAAAATTTGAAAGTTCGGGTACCAAATTTGTTTTCGTCCAAAATTTGGGGACTAAAACAGCTCGTGCGTCAAAGTTTAGGTACTAAAACTGCATTTTTCTCTTAAAAGGAAATATAAATTAATTTTTCAAAAATAGAAAAAATTTTAAAATAATTTTCGGATTCTCACACTCTCTCCCCCATAAGAAAATTTCGTTTTCGAAATTTTTACCTTCTATTGTCTCAGACGACTTTGGAGCCTGTTGCTTGTCTATGGTGTATACCCGTACTGGTTCTTTTGGTCTGTTCCCTCTTTCATTAGCTTGTTTAGGGTTAATTTTATCCCCTTGTTGGACATTATTCCCTCGTTGCTGCTTTTTCGGGCAATTGCTAATTTGATGGTCGGTATTCCCACAAACTAAGCAGTTTCGCCCCTTCCTCCAGCAATCATCCTTAGTGTGATTTATTTTTTCACAATATTCGCAGGTCAAGCGAGAAGCCACCTTTTGGCCTTCTCGAGGAATTTCCTCTTGTTGCCTTTTTCCCACTTGACTTCCTCTTGTAGAACCTTCTTCTAGTGTTCCTAGTGTCCATGGTGGGCAAGGTGAATGGTTCGCTCTTTTTACTTCGGAAGGCGTTGCATTTTCTCTAGATTCCTCATGTATACTACTAGGTGCACTCCTCTTGCGTGCGTGGAAAGTTTTTACTTGTGTTTTTGCATTCTTGAGTTTTCTCAAGAGCTTCCGTAAAAGTATTAACTTGAACCGCCGCTAAAGCTGCTTGGATCTCTAGATTCAATCCTTATATAAACTGTCTCACTTTCTTTCACTCCGTAACCACCAATTCAGGAGCACATTTAGACAGTTTAGTGAATTACATTTCATATTCGGCCACACTCACGATTCTCTGACATAACCTAATAAAATCGTCCTCTCTCTTCTCTTGAACCAAATGTGGGAGGTATTTCTGATTAAATTCCCTTATAAATTTTACCCAAATCCATGCAGTCTGTTCTCTCTCCCACTTTGCCCTAATAACATTTCACCATGCTCGGGCCGGTCCTTCGAATTGAAATACAGCAAATTTCACTTGTCTTTGCTCCGTGTAGTTCAAAGTCGCAAAGATATTAATCATCGCCTCCAACCAGTGCTTAGTTGTCTTCGAATCAGGCCTTCCAAGGAACTTTGGTGGAGAAAACATTTGAAACCGCTCTAGGGCCCTATCCTCTCCTATTTCAGGGTTCCTAGGGTGATTCACTGGAGCTTGGCCTTGTTGCTCTATCAATCACATTAAGATATTGGTCATTTGTTGTATCGCCGTGGCCAATTGGTCCCCTGCTTCGACCCTTGGTCCACAATCATGTGCGGCTACTGTTTCTCTTTCATTCTTTAGTTCTTGCGATTGTGTGGCGTCTCCACTTCTCCCTAGGGCGAACCTAAGGGTATCAGCGAAATGTCTGCCTAACTCTCGCCAAGACTCAATACGAGTCAAATTTAAACTTAAAGGTAATCAACCAATAATAAAAGGCAATATAACGAAAAGTCGCTTCCTAATATAATCGTTCCAATCTTACATCACAAGTTTTCACAAGGTACATCAAATTTTCCCAAAATACAACCATCCAAAGTTGACTAAACCATTTACATCCAAATTCTAATCAAAAGGTAATCAAATATGCTTTTCCAAAAAAAATCTTGTCATTCTGAGTTTCTGTTAAGGAAAACAAATTAATAGGATAAGCTAACGCTCAATGAGGCCAAGAAAAACATGTAAACACATAGTTCAGGTAACAATAACACTTACACAGGAAATAAAGCTAGAAAATTCAGGTAATTCACAATTAACAATAAAACACAATCAATAAGGATATGGGAGCTCTCAGGAGCTAATTTCCACTTGCTTTGCCAAGGCTCGATCCAATACCTCCACGTAATGACACTCCGTTAATTGGGTAGGTATTACGTCCGTAGAAACTCCACTTACTACCTCCATCCATCATTCCACCCTCTTGGATCTGTAACCAAACACGCACGAAAAGGGCGATACTACTCGAGTATGCCAAACAAGATCTCAAAAGATCAACCTTATGATTTTCTCATGATTCACCAGGCTTCTCGACCAAGTCCATGCCGACTCGAGTCGCAAGGTCAGCCAATGAGAATTTGGGCATCCCCAGATGACGATTACAATTGCAACAATTCACTCAATTCAATTATCAATTCACTTCACACAATGCAATTATCAATTCACTTAAAAGAGAACGAGTGCGATAAAGTGCACACTCATCTCGACAATTCTAAATCACTTAATTAACAAGAAACAATTCAAGTAATTAGCAACGATTCATACACTTGACACTCACCAGTTCAAAAAGCAAGTGAACAAATAAAGCCCTTCAGTTGTCCACATCGGGATTCCTTTCGAAACCCTCTTGAGCACCTAAAGAAACAGTTACCATCCATCACTCACGTATACTCTAGACCACTTAACATACAAAGAAGGAAGTTCATTTACCTAGAACTAGAACAATGCATCAAAAAGGTTTATTTTATTAAAAATCGAGATTCAAAAATAAAGGTTTAAGGTCACAAGTTCAAGTCAAGTTAAAGAACCTTTTGATACGAACGTCGCTAACCTTGTGACGAAACCCGTAAAAGATTAGCTTCAGGATCGACAAGAGGACACCAAGTTTGGAGCGGATGACCTCAACCCGTTAATCACGTGGTTAACGAATCTTGGTATAATGGTAGAAGACGCCACAACCAAGTGCGATTCTAGATTGATAAGTCGTGAACACCTAGAGAAATTCTAAGGTATTCAAGAAGCCTTGGAGAAACCAAGAAAACTCTCAAAATCTAATTTATTGATTGAATGTCTAAAACCATTGGAAGTGTGGGCTATTTATAGCCTTTACATAGAAATGAACAACTAAATAATGTGGAACTAGTCAAGAATTGTAGGCTTGACTAAGACTAAGAATTGTAGGCTTGACTATTTCCATAAGACTAAGAATTGTGGGCTTGACCGAACCTTATGAGGTCATCCCTTAGGTAAATAAAGCAAGGCTATGGACCATTGAGCCCTTATTACAATGACTTAACTAAAACAGTAAATGTGACTAGAGAAAGGTCACACATAGTTCTCTTTGACGTGCACTACATGGATGATATTCATTCCTTCATGCTCAAGTCCCTCAATGACCTTGGGGACAATTTCTTGGCCTTGTATTTCACGAACAAGCCCTTGGAGTTCCTCCCTCATCTTCTTAGCTTGTGCTCGAGTTACGGGTCCTAGGGGAACTCGAATAGTTCGTAATGGTGTCTCTTGGTTCGTATCATCCCTCTCATCTTCATAAGGATTTGTTCTCAAATCAGCTTCATCATCTGCAAGAAAAGAAGATAGATCAGAGACATTGAAGCTCACAATGTACTCACCGGGTAGGTCGAATTTGTAAGCATTATCATTGATGCGCTTGATAACTTGAAATGGCCTATCTCCTCGGGGAAATAATTTATTGCGCCTTTGGACTGGGAATCTTTCCTTGCATAGATGTAACCACACCCAATCACCAGGTTCAAATACGACGCGTTGGCGTCTCTTGTTAACCCGTTGAGCAACTTGGTCCATCCTTCGCTCAATGTTTAGACGCACCTGCTTATGTAATTTCTTGACAAAATCTGCTCGTTTAGCGCCATCCATGTTAATGTGCTCAGAAGAAGGTAAAGGTGATAAGTCTAGCGGTGTTAAAGGGTTAAAACCATAGACTATTTCAAATGGTGAAAAATGAGTAGAACTATGCACCGTGCGATTGTATGCAAGCTCAACGTGGGGGGTAAACACTCTTCCCAGGTTCTAATATTTTTTCTAATGATGGCACGCAAGAGTGTAGATAGTGTACGATGGACAACCTCAGTTTGGCCATCAATTTGTGGGTGACTAGTAGTAGAAAATAGCAATTTGGTACCCAATTTTCCCCACAAAATTTTCCAAAAGTAACTCAAAAATTTGACATCCCTATCAGAGACAATTGTCCTAGACATGCCATGCAATCTAATGATTTCTTTGAAAAACAAATCAGCAATGTGCGATGCATTATCTGTTTTGTGACATGGTATAAAATGTGTCATTTTTGAAAATTTGTCAACAATAACAAAGATGCTATCATTTCCTCTCTTTGACCTAGGCAACCCTAAAACAAAATCCATGGAAATGTCGGTCCAAGATTCCTTAGGTACAGGTAAAGGACTATAAAGGTCATAGGATTGAAGTTTAGACTTAGCTTTGTGACAAGTGATGCATTTAGCCACCATTCGCTCCACATCTCGCTTCATCCCTGGTCAATGGAAGTGCTCTTGAAGGATAGCAAAGGTTTTAGCCACGCCAAAGTGTCCCATCAAGCCACCTCCGTGTGCTTCCCTAACAAGTAAAGAGCGAATAGAGCAGTTAGGTATACATAGTCGATTGAGGTAGAAAAGAAATCCATCAAGGATGTAGAATTTACCTTGAGTTGCAGAACCACAAGAGTCATAAATACCTGAGAAATCTGGGTTCTCATCGGTGTATAACTCTTTAACTAATTCAAATCCTAACAACCTTGCATCAAGTTGAGTGAGCAAAGAGTACCGGCGTGATAATGCATCAGCAACAACATTAGTTTTCACTACTTTGTACTTAATCACATAAAGGAAGGTTTCAATAAATGCAATCCACCTAATATGACGCTTATTCAACTTGTGTTATGACTTAATGTGCTTAAGCGATTCATGGTCAGTGTGTATGACAAATTCCCTTGGTCTCAAGTAATGTTGCTAAGTTTCTAAAGCACGGATTAAGGAGTACAACTCCTTATCCTAAGTGGAATAGTTCAAAGCTGCCTCATTGAGTTTTTTACTAAAGTATGCAATTAGTTTGCCCTCTTGCATTAGGACAGCTCCAATACCCACCCAGATGCATCACACTCTATTTCAAACATCTTGTCAAAGCATGGCAATGCAAGTAGTGGTGCGTGTGTGAGTTGATGTTTAAGCATTTGGAAAGCACGTTCTTGAGCATCATCCCACACAAATGGCTCATTTTTCTTAATTACAGTAGTTAGAGGTGCAGCAATGGTACTAAAATCTTTAACAAATCGTCTATAAAAACTAGCAAGACCATGGAAGTTGCGTACCTCACCTACCGTGCTTGGAATAGGCCATTCTCGAATTGCTTTAACCTTCTCCTCATCCACTTTGATTCCCTGTTTACTCACAACAAAGCCTAGGAAGACAAGTTGATCAGTACAAAAGGAGCACTTCTTAAGGTTAGCATAGAGCTTTCCCCTTCGAAATACATCAAGAACAAGCTTCACATGTTCAACATGCTCATCTAGGCTCCTACTATAAATCAGAATGTCATCAAAATACACAACTACAAATTTTCCAAGTAATGGACAAAGTACATGGTTCATCAACCTCATGAATGTACTAGGTGCATTAGTTAGTCCAAATGGCATAACTAACCACTCGTACAAGCCATGTTTGGTTTTAAAGGCCGTTTTCCATTCATCCCCCTTTTTCATCCTAATTTGATGATAACCGCTTTTTAGATAAATTTTAGTGAAAATCACAGCACCATATAGCCATCTAACATATCATCAAGTCTAAGAATAGGGTAACGATATTTTACCATTATTGTATTAATGGCCCTATAGTCAGTGCACATTCGCCAACTTCCATCCTTTTTAGACACCAAGACGATAGGAACCGCACAGGGGCTCAAGCTTTCTCGCGCCCATCCCTTTGTTAGAAGCTCTTCGATTTGGCGTTGGAGCTCTTTTGTCTCATCTGATCCCATTTTGTAGGCTGGTCTGTTAGGAAGTGGGGCATCTGAAACCAAGTCAATTTGATGCTCAATTCGCCTTATTGGTGGTAGTCCATTTGGAATCTCATTGGGGAAGACATCCTCATAATCCTGTAAGAGAGAGACAATACTAGATGGTAGAGTGTTAGTAAGATCACTTGCAACAACCAACACCTCTTTGCACAAAAGTACAAAGATGTGTGTATTAACACTCAAAGCTTTTCTTACTACATCGGCTTTTATCAATAGATTTTGCCTTTTCTCTCTCTTTTCAATTTTGACCGGCTCACCATATGTTTTTTTCCTCTCAATTTTCTCGGCCTTATCATTTTCTGTTGAGCTCTCGACTTTTTCTATTTTTTTCTTCTTATTCTCGAGCTCACTCTCCTTGATCAAGCTTTCTTGATCTTCACGAACTTGGATAGGAGTGAGTGGCACAAGCATAATCCTCTTCTCGCCTTGCTTGAAGGAGTATTTATTGGTAATGCCATCGAATGTAATTTCCTTATCAAATTGCCATGGTCTCCCCAATAGTATGTGACATGCTTGCATAGGGACCACATTGCATAACACCATGTCCTCATACTTTCCAATTCGGAAAGGTACTTGGACTTGCTTGGTCACACGAACATTCCCACTATCGTTCAACCATTGCAAACGATAAGGTGTTGGATGTCGTAGAGTGGGTAGTGCTAGTTTCTCCACCATCAAGGCACTAGCGACATTAGTACAACTACCTCCATCTATGATCAAACTACATACCTTGCCTTTGATATATCAACGGGTGTAGAAAATGTTTTCCCTTTGTGCATGGTCGGCGGCTTTCACTTGGGTTGCTAAGACTCGTCTGACAACGAGTCCAACTCATTCATCGACGGGCAATGCTTCCTCTTCTTCCTCAAGGGATGGCAACTCCTCCTTCTCATCTTCATCATCGGTGAGAAACTCACCATTGGGTAAGATGATCATAGTGCATTGGTTCGGGCATTGGCTAGCAATATGCCCTCGACCTTGGCATTTGAAGCATCTAATATCTCGATTTCGCCCCATGCTCAACTCAATGACAGTCTTTGGTGTTGCCTTAGACTCCCATTTAGTCATATTCGGTCTCGATCTTGAAGGGATGGAATTACTTGGCCCTTTATTCTCTTTCTTTGGTGGTGTAGTTCGGGGATAAGAGGGTGAAAAGTTGGAGTAACTCCGAGTCGAACCCCTCCTCTTAATCCTCCTTTCAATCTTGATGGTCTTTTCTACCAAGTTCCCAAGTTCCACATAGTAGTGTAACTCCACTTGGTCAGCGATTTCGGGCCTTAGTCCGTTCAAGAAGCGTGCCATTGTTGCTTCTCGTTCCTCCATGATGTCTGCCCGTAGCATGAGTATTTCCATCTCCTTGTGATAGTCTTCAACACTTCGTGCTCCTTGGTTGAGGGTTTGAAGCTTTTGGTACAAGTCACAGTAGTAGTGACTTGGTACGAAACGCTTCCTCATTAGTCGTCTTAGCTCCGTCCAAATTTGTATGATAGGTACAAGTCACGGTAGTAGTGACTTGGTACGAAACGCTTCCTCATTAGTCGTCTTAGCTCCGTCCAAGTTTGTATGATAGGTTCACGACTCCTCCTTCGACTAGTGGAGAGTTGATCCCACCACACAACGGCGTAGTCGGTGAATTCGACCACGACCAACTTGACCTTTTGCTCCTCTAAGTAAGAATTGCAGTCGAAAACAAGTTCAATCCGCTTCTCCCACTCTAAGTAGGCATCAGGGTCTAATCGTCCTTGGAAGGGCGGAATTTTCATCTTTATGCTCGGAATGTGGTCATTTGAAGGTCTAGCATCACGCTTGGACCTACTTTGCTTATGCTCATAGTTGTTGTCTGAGTTAGAGTCGCTAGACTCATGTGCATAAGCCTTTCCACGGCTGCCTTTGGAGCTTCCATGAGACAACTCTAAGCTGTCAATGCGTTGGTGCATCAGTTCAAGTTTTTGGTCCATCATGCGTCCCAATTCGCGTTTGATTGCTTCTGTGAAAAGTTTAAGATCAAAAGCTTGGGAGCTTGCTCCCCCCTTGTTAGCCATGGTGAAGTATAGGGTAAAAAAAGATAATAATAGAAAGAAGCAAAGTTTATCTCGCACACTTCCGCACGTGTTTACTCTCGCTCTCTTATTTGAACACTCTAATGAACTCACCAAGGTATTTTCAAGGCTTCTCAGTCAACTCCTCGAAAAAATTAGAACTTCTTCCAGTATGGATCGACTTACCAACCAGGGTCACAAGATTGTAGCACTTTGAACGAAAAAGAAGAAAAGATGAAGGGACTAACCACGACTCAATGAATGACTCAAAGTTGAATTTTAAGGATCCTAGACAAAACTCTACCCAAAACTGGAATTTTGAGCTGCTGGTTGCTGCATTTCTGGTCAGTGTTTTGGTAGGTAAATGGACACTTAAAGGATTCAGAATGACACTTAAAACTGACCTAATGATGCATGAAAATTTTCAGAATTAATGATTGGACAGAAATTCACCAACGGTAATGGAAAAGGAATTTATGTTGCGGTGGGGCTGTTTTGGAACCCCAAGGTTGACTTTTCTTTCTTAATCCTTTGGAAACAAGGATTAATCTTCCTATTTGTTGGTTCCCACGAATTCTAAGGTCAAGATCAAGATTGGAACTGATTTGGTTGTTTTTGGGAATAAGGCTAGAAAATTTGACTTGTACGGGTTGGAAAATTTGACTTGAATAGGTTGGAAATTTTGACTTGAATAAGCTGAAAAAAAAATTTGACTTGACTTGGGGCCTCTTGGACACCAATATTTCGATGGTCAGCTTTTAGGAGGGCATTTATCACAATCAATGGTCAAATTTGGAAGCTTTCAAGGGTCAAATTTCATGGCTCAGGAAGGCTGATTTTCAAGAGTCAAATTTCATGGTTGAATGTTCTTCTTCTTATCAATGGTCAATTCTGGAGGCTTTCAAGAGTCAAATTTTGTGACTTAAATGTTCTTGATCAAGAAAGAAGATTGTTGTCGTGAAGACAAGGATTTTGGCAGTTAGAATTTTGCAACCTTGTTGTTTACCAAAATTTGGTTCCCAAAACCCAGAAACTTCAAGATTCTTTCAAGAATTCAAGATGTTAATTTCCAGAATTCAAGAAATATGAAATTGAAGATGATTTCCTCTCCAAGCAATCTAAGATTTCACGATTTGATCAAGACAGATTTTGGTTGGTTTCAAGAATCTCAACTAAAGTTCCAAGAATTTCAAGATTGTGGTTTTAAACAATCAATAAGTTCAAGAAACCCAAGTTTTGATCAAGACAGATTTCCAAGAATTTTGTAAGGTCAGCCAGCTATATATATATATATTTTGCATGTAAACAACAAGAACACAAGATATCAACTAGATAGGACTCTAAAACCCTTGCTACAAACTGAATTTTTTTCAGATGAACAGTAACTACGGATGATCAAATAGAACAAAAAACTGAAATTAAATGGATATAGCAGAATAGAAACAAGACATAAACACAAACAAAGAATCAAGAATAAGACACAAAAAAAAGGTTGGACCAAACAAGGCTAACCACAACAATTAACAACAACTAGATGCAAGTTTATGATGCGACAAATCTGGAAAAATAATGCAAGAACACGATGCAACAAATCTGGAAATTGCGGATAGCAAAGTTAGAACATGAAAAGAGAATTTTGGTCAACTTGACTCGAAAAGGAAATAAATAAAGGGATATAACATGATACCTCTTAACTAGCTCTGATTACCAACTGATATGAATATCGCCAACCTTGTGACGAAACCCGTAAAAGATTAGCTTCAGGATCGACAAGAGGACACCAAGTTTGGAGCGGATGACCTCAACCCGTTAATCACGTGGTTAACAAACCTTGGTATAATGGTAGAAGACGCCACAACCTAGTGCGATTCTAGATTGATAAGTCATGAACACCTAGAGAAATTCTAAGGTATTCAAGAAGCCTTGGAGAAACCAAGAAAACTCTCAAAATCTGATTTATTGATTGAATACCTAAAATCATTGGAAGTGTGGGCTATTTATAGCCTTTACATAGAGATGAACAACTAAATAATGTGGAACTAGTCTAGAATTGTGGGCTTGACTAAGACTAAGAATTGTAGGCTTGACCATTTCCATAAGACTAAGAATTATGGGCTTGACCGAACCTTATGAGGTCATCCCTTAGGTAAATAAAGCAAGGCTATAGACCATTAAGCCCTTATTACAATGACTTAACTAAAACAGCAAATGTGACTAGAGAAAGGTCACGCATAGTTCTCTTTGACGTGTACTACATGGATGACCTTCATTCCTTCATGCTCAAGTCCCTCAATGACCTTGGGGACAATTTCTTGGCCTTGTATCTCACGAACAAGCCCTTGGAGTTCCTCCCTCATCTTCTTAGCTCGTGCTTGAGTTACGGGTCTTAGGGGAACTCGAATAGTTCGCAATGGTGTCTCTTGGTTCGTATCATCTTTTCTCGCTAAATTATTGAAATAAGGCTCAAAGAGAACTCAAAAGTCATTTTTAATTCAAATCGTGGTAAGTAAATCTCAATTCCAAAAGAAAGTACCAATTTCACTTTTGGCACGAAAATTGAGAAAAAGGTAGATAGTTGCCATCTCTCAAAACTTCTAATCTCATATCCGAACTTTAAAATATAACGAGTGTTCACATTTTCAAACTAATGGAGTCAAAACTCATCCAAAACTCCTCTCATTTCATAGAAATTTGTCAAAGCTAAAGGTTTCAAGTTTTGGATAGAAAACTAGAGAAATTTCCTAAGAATCACTCGAGTTAAAATGCTCTATTTTTAAAGTTCAAACTCATGAAATCAAAGGCATAAGACTAGGAATTGAAGTCCATTTCTCAAGTATGAAAATGAGGCGCAAAACCAAGAAAGTTAACAACTAAGAAAGCACATCAAGAAAGGTTTATCCCATCGGGAATGGAGTTTAAAAAACAAAGGTGTTAAAGTCACAAGAGAACTTGTATCAGTCATGAAATCGAGTTTAAAAATGAACCATTGTAAGGATCGAAGACAACCAAGTGAAATACATAAACAATGCAAAGATCACAAATGTAACAGTAAGTAAATAAAAAGGAAAGGATTGCAAACCAATTAACTACCCAACTCCTCTTGAGCTTGTAGATTAATTGGAACAAGCTACTTCAAGTTGATGAATTACAATCACTCTTGTGTACAAAGGAAGGTTCACCTCCTCCTTGCCCCGAACTCCACTCGGTCAAGCCAGGACGTTTTACTATCCCTCAGGACAACCCTCACAGAGCTACACTTATGAAGTATTCACTCATAAATGAAAAGTTTACAAAGAACCTCACACCACTAAGACTACAAATCTTCTTTGAAGAGTATTTTCTCACTAAAATCTCTCTAGATCTTTTGTATCTTCAGTGTGCCAAAGTTGTTTGAAGTGTCTGACCAACCACTATTTATATAGGACCAAGAAAGTGCCTCATTAATGCTTCCAATGGATAGAAAGTAGCTGAACAGTCAACTAGCCGTTGGTAGTGTCGGACGTCCGATAGCCCTGTTTTATGCGTCCGATAGCAGGCAGCATACTTTGTCCCCTTTCAATTGCACTTGTTCATGGAATCAAATAACTTCAAAACTGAAAGTATATCTTGAAGAAATATTAGTATCATCCATTTGTTTTGTAAACATCAAAAGATAGGGATCAAGATCAACATTCTCCCCCTTTTTGATGATGACAAAACAATGGATGGAAAGGAATAAAAATAAGTATAAGTTCCCCAGTAAGGATCGAAAACAACCAAGAGACAAACAATACAAAGATCATAAACGTAACAGTAAGTAAATAAAAAGGAAGGAATTGCAAACCAATTAACCACACAGCTTCTCTTGAGCTTGTAGATTAATTCAACCAAACTTCTTCAAGTTGATGAATTACAATCACTCTTGTGTACAAAGGAAGGTTCACCTCCTCCTTGCCCCGAACTCCACTCGGTCAAGTCAGGACATTTTACTATCCCTCAGGACAACCCTCACAGAGCTACACTCATGAAGTATTCACTCTCAAATGAAAAGCTTACAAAGAACCTCACACCACTAAGACTACAAATCTTCTTTGAAGAGTATTTTCTCACTAAAATCTCTCTAGATCTTTTGTATCTTCAGTGTGCCAAAGTTGTTTGAAGTGTCTAACCAACCACTATTTATATAGGACCAAGAAAGTGCCTCATTAATGCTTCCAACGGATAGAAAGTAGCTGAACAGTCAACTAGCCGTTGGTAGTGTCGGACGTCCGATAGCCCTGTTTTATGCGTCCGACAGCAGGCAGCATACTTTGTCCCCTTTCAATTGCACTTGTTCATGGAATCAAATAACTTCAAAACTGAAAGTATATCTTGAAGAAATATTAGTATCATCCATTTGTTTTGTAAACATTAAAAGATAGGGATCAAGATCAACATTCTCCCCCTTTTTGATGATGACAAAACAATGGATGGAAAGAAATAAAAATATGTATAAGTTCCCCAGTAAGGATCGAAAACAACCAAGAGACAAACAATACAAAGATCATAAACGTAACAGTAAGTAAATAAAAAGGAAGGAATTGCAAACCAATTAACCACACAGCTTCTCTTGAGCTTGTAGATTAATTCAACCAAACTTCTTCAAGTTGATGAATTACAATCACTCTTGTGTACAAAGGAAGGTTCACCTCCTCCTTGCCCCGAACTCCACTCGGTCAAGTCAGGACATTTTACTATCCCTCAGGACAACCCTCACAGAGCTACACTCATGAAGTATTCACTCACAAATGAAAAGCTTACAAAGAACCTCACACCACTAAGACTACAAATCTTCTTTGAAGAGTATTTTCTCACTAAAATCTCTCTAGATCTTTTGTATCTTCAGTGTGCCAAAGTTGTTTGAAGTGTCTAACCAACCACTATTTATATAGGACCAAGAAAGTGCCTCATTAATGCTTCCAACGGATAGAAAGTAGCTGAACAGTCAACTAGCCGTTGGTAGTGTCGGACGTCCGATAGCCCTGTTTTATGCGTCCGACAGCAGGCAGCATACTTTGTCCCCTTTCAATTGCACTTGTTCATGGAATCAAATAACTTCAAAACTGAAAGTATATCTTGAAGAAATATTAGTATCATCCATTTTTTTTGTAAACATCAAAAGATAAGAATCAAGATCAACAACCATCAATTTAAAAAGGAAGTTGGAAGTTCATAAATGTTCATTTCTTAAGAAATCAGAAATTTTAAACTTTACTCGACAATATTTGAAAAATTAGATCTTGAGTTTGGTAAGTCCAAAAATGGAAAACTTTATACCATTGGAAACTAGATTCAAAGTACTAAAACTCCCTTGAAGACACTTTTCCAAGTTTTCAACCAAAAATCATTCGAATTTCAGTTCAAAGTTACAGTTTCATAAAGGCAGGACAGAACCAGTCTTGGTTTTTCAGTAATGTTTGGAAATTTGGCAAAATTCACAGGAAGTGAATCAGCTTCTAAAATTTATAACACAACAAGAGTTCCAAATCAAATTTCGAACACAACAAGTAGAACTAAATTTGGAGTTTTGAGCAACAAGATATAATAGTTTGAAGTTGGCTGATTTTCGCAACCTGTCCAACAATTTTCCAGTTTCCAGCTTTGATGCAGTTTTGAAATCAGACCATATCTAACTCTACATAATTCCAATTTGAGAATGGTTTATGGAGTTAGAAACTAAATTCAAAATTCTATAATTCATCAGAAGACATCATTTTGAAAATCTATTCACAAGTGAGTCGAAATTGAGCCACAAGATGCAGCTTCCCAGTTTCTCTCGAATAGACAGACAAAACAGGTCAGTCCACTTTGCCGATTCGCTACGATTTACTCAAAACGAATTAGCAGGGGATTCCAATACCGTTGGAAAGTTCTAAATGTCTAGTTTTAAATGCCATAAACGGCACTCGATTTTGACTTTTGTACAAAGAGTTATGTTCAAACAAAGTATCAGTGGGCGGCTGGACTGAAAGCAGATTTGCAGATTTCTTCCTTTTCAAAAACCCTAATTTTATGTCACCACTTGAAATGATTTTCGAAAGACACTTTCTACACACATAATACAATATATATCAAGCAATTTAGCAGCCAAATAAGCAACAAAATTTGAATCCAAGCAAGGCAAGAAAATAGAAATTTCGGCCAGCACCTCTCTTGGTTTTCTTCCAACTTTCTCTCCACTACCAAGCCATAATCAAGCTATAATTCATATAAACAACAACAATAAAGCAATATCCTCAAGTCAGCTACCTCATAGGTCACCTCAAGACCACTAGCTTAGGATATAAAGCAAGAAATAAAAGTTTCCTCAAGTCCACTAGCCTAGAATCTTGCTTAGGCTTTCAAACCCATGTAATCCATCCACTAAACTATGTATAAATTGAAAGGTTAAAGAAGATGAAGTGGTTACCCTTTTAACCCTAGATGAAGACCATATTTTTCACCAAAATTTCACCAAGAAACTCCACGAGGTTGCTCCTTTCTTCTAGCTAGAGCCAATTCCCAAGAGTTGTGTGATTTGGATGATGATTTCAAGCAAGTTTGAAGCTAAAAGATGAAGTTTTCTTCTCCCCCTTTGGAGCTTGAATTTCGGCCAAGAGAGAAAGAGTGAGGGAGGGTTTTGTGTTGTGATTCTTGGGGAGAAAAAATGAAGAAAAAGTAGCCAAAAGCTTTGTGTAAAAAGTTAACTTTCAATAGTAACTAAATAGTGCAATGCACTACCACTTTTTTTCTTGTTTGTTATACTTATACACTAATTCTCCATGGTAATTCTTCTAACACTACAATTACTTATACTTACTAGTCTAACATTAATTCTCCAAGATCATTACACTCTCGGATTGAATATTATCTCGAAAAACGTGTATTCGGGTCCTCACAGATTGTCTAGTCCCACGGCCACGATGAGCCCCATGTCCATGACTACGTCTTCTCTCCATATCCTTCTCTCTCTCTTTCTCTCTCTCTCTCTTGTCAAAATAGGCTATATAGTATATAAACAAAATAAATTGGCTAAAGCGGCAAGATAAAGACATTTTCAAGTCACAAAACCAAAGATGAGGAAACATGTTTAACATATTTATAACACACCAAGTTCATACATCAAGTGATAAAGATACTGCACACATCAAGATGATCAAAACCAATTGCATAAGACAAAAGCAAGTACCATACATATTAGCATTGACATGTCAGGAGCAAAATATATTCAGCAGCAATACAGTGACAAAACAAGAAAAAAAGTGACACGTTGTCCTTGAAATTCTAATCTTGGCTCGTAAAACTCAAGTCTACAACCTCCAATTTACTCATGGTCATTATCAAAGCCATACCCAAAAAATACTACGTGACGAGGTCTATAACTGCGCTCTAAATTTTAACCTAATTCCTCATTAACCACAAGTGCACTGGTTGTGAATCGTAGTATATAAGGAAATTAGGATCGATCCCACAGGGAAATCAACTATGAATTACTAAGGCTTTTAGCTCCCTTTATTATCTAAACTTACCAACAATTTCAACTAGACTAATCAACTAAATGCTAAGTAGTACAATGTAAATTAATAACTCGAAGTAACTCAACTAAACACCAATGTTCTAGGGTATAGAATCCACCACATATGCCTAAACATGAATAAATTAGCTAAATATCACTAATACTCTTGTCTTGCTAAGAATGCATTTCTCTCAAACCATCGGAACTTGCTTTCGTCAATGAACCGAACTTAGTCTACACAAGCATTCCCTACTTTTGTGGTGAAATCTCAGGCATAAACCAGATTCTAGCACAAGAAATGTGATAAGCATCCACCTAAGTGCACCACTACTTTCGTGTTTCCACTCCTTACGTTCCATTCATTCATTTTCCATTATTGTCAACTATTTTCATAGACTAACAACAACTAAAATGACTTGTAAATGATTATCAAGCATTCACAAGTATTAAATCATGAATAAATGAACTAGCAAGTATAAGATGTAGTAATAATCACTTCATTCATCCATATTCAAGTCACAAGTAACTTCATCTATCCCTAGAACAAGAAGATTTAGCTAGACATGGTAGATTTAGCAACAAAGCTCTTATCTTTAATGTAACAAAGCATTAGTAAGACAAATAAGAGAGTAAAGATGAAGAAATACTCATTCAAATGAAAAACCATGATCTTCAAGCTCTATCATCCTCATTTCTATCAATAATCCTTTTTTACATCAAGAGTTCTTCAAGTTCTTCAATAGAAAGAAAAACTAAATCTACCACTATATCTAATTTAAGCTAGAGACAAGTAAAAGAAAAATCTTCTTTTCTAACTTCCTTCTTCTTTTTTTTTAATAATGTGCTCCCCTTTCTTTTTTAACTTGTCTCTTCACTTTTTTTTCAAAAATGCCCTTCATTGGAATCTCCAATATTACTTCTTCAAGTGTACAAAGTGCCTTTTACAGCTTCCGGCCGGGAATTATTGTGAAACATGAGTCAAAAAATAAGTGTGAAATGCACACAAGTTGTTCTGCAAATTGCAGAGGAGAGAGGAAGATCCGAGGGAAAAAAAGTGACCCGAGCTCGGATCAGTTCCCTCAACATTTTTTTCACACGTTCTTCATGCAGTATCCGAGGCCTTCTTCGGATCCACTTTTCCAGAAGATCAGACGAGGGCTTGGATCACAGGGGATGAGAATGGATCCGAACTCGGATCATTTTCCCCTGTTTCCTGCTTCAAATTCTTTCCTCTTTCGCTCAATTTTCGCTCCTTGTTTCACCTGTACGTTGTTCTCCAACTAGCACTTTGCCTCTTCTTTATCTTATGTAAGTGTTCCATGCATCGATAACTTATAAAATATCATATGTTTATGCATTAATCTACTCATTTTGCAAGTTTCGATCACTAAACAGCACTTGAAACTATTTGCACCAAAAAGAGCTTAAATATGGCTATGATCCTCTAAAAATATGACAAAAACTCGCACAAAACAGTATGAAATATATGTGAAATATTCACTTATCAAACTCCCCCACACTTGAATCATTGCTTGTCCTCAAGCAATACAATAAACCATTCAAGCAACAATTCAAGTGCCAAATAGAAAATATGCTTTCTCAAATTCACTTCTCACAACTCGACTATTAATCACTATGCAATTCTTCAAAAAGCGCTCAATACTCATAATACGTAATAAAGGGGAAACAATTATACATAAATTTAACCACATCCAAATCATTCTCTCACCCTAACTTGTCTTCACAAATAACCAACTCATATAGTCACAAGGTAATACTTTCCTTTATATCCAATTTATTTTTTTTTTCAAAATTTTACTACAGGAAGGTATTATAAATATATACTAAATACCATCACTTGAACATTGCAAATGCCTTTTTACGCGAAGGTCGACACTTTTAGGTGAAAACCCCTGGTTACTCCGTACTTACACATCAAGTTCACAATACCTTTCTACCTCAAGTACCTTTTTACGCGAAAATTAACATTTTTAGATGAAGATTTTCAGTTACTCAGTACTTAGGTCGTCAGTACAAATTTATTACTCTCTCTTTATATATATATATATATAACCCTCTTTTATCATGAACATGGAAAAACATTACCAATAGACTATAGCAATCACCTATTTGTAAATCAAAGTGAAGGGAGAGATCTCATTAAAGATAGACATAAAGGGATAATTGTCCCTACTTTATTAAATATACTTTCTAAAATGCACTTATCATAATCACATAATACTAATTACAAGTCATGAAAGAAATGAATTCTTCAAAAACATATTTGAATTTGTTCAACCATTAGGGAAATTTGACAATCCATCACGATTTCTTGGGCTAAAGTGCAATTTTGGAAAGGATTTTGGAAAAATTTCGGTAGAGTTTCCCTTATAAATAGAAGAAACTCCCTGTCAGCAAACCACAATTCAACAAGAATTCAGTCATAATCTATATTTTCATAATCATTTCCAGCATTTCTCAACAAAAGTAAAGAGTTAACATGCATTAACAATTATAGAAACCACACCTTCCCCCACACTTAATAATCACATTGTCTTCAATGTGAAAAGAGGGTAAAGAAACAATACTCCCCTAATCAATGTGCATGAGAGATCCAGCAGTCAATACGAACATCACGAACATTCCAAAATCTACTTAGACTACAGGGGGAGAAAGTACATAACAGTAGGGGAGTAAGACAATCCAAAAAACTTAACTAAACAAAACACTTAACTAAAAGAAAAGTAAACAAAAGACAATCCAAAATAAAAGGAAACAAAGGAAATTAAGCTGAGGGTCCGCTGAGTTCCAAGGCGTCTTCTCCTACGATTTCTACATGAGATTCTTGCTCAACTTTGCCTCTGGGTTCAGGAATGGACGCAACTTGACCCTCACCATGTACAGGAGGCGGAGTCGATGTAGGAGAACGGTGGATTTGGAAATGGTCCTCCAAAGCACGAAGAAGCCGATCATGCCTCTCCAACCTCTTCGTCATAACACGCTCATGTTGGTCAATGCGCTCCATTACTCTTGTCTCCATACAGCAAATGGAATTAAGGACCTCTTGCCACCGAGACCTAGAGGGAGGCGGTGGAGGTCGTACAGGAGGCGGTTGAGTAGGCTGCACTTCAGTTTCTTGAACTTGCGGTCTTGGTTGGGGGTGAGGTGGAGGTTTAGTGGACGTAGAAGCTTCCCCAATAGCGCGTTCTTGAAGTAAAGAGGCATTAAAGTCGGTAGGGATGGCTAATGATCTCAGCAAGGTGATAGTCACCTCATCAATGGACTTGGTGGTCATTACCTTGTCAGTACTCACATTGACTTGGAGCTTCTTAAACAACAAGGAAAGGAGTTGAGAAAATCCGAAGCAAGAATCGTCGGGTCGTATCCTAGCTGTGGTGTGCATATAACTTATAATTGCACTCAGCAATGGAATGCCGGTCAGTTGTGTGCCTACCCCATGTATCATCTTGTCGAGGAAATAGAGGTCACTATTTCGCAGTTCTCGTTTACCGCTTTTCTTAGGAACCACGTTGTGATCAAATAGATAAAAGATTAAGTGGTATTGAGTTTCAAAAGAATCGGCATACACTATCTTCTTCCCAGAGCGTTCTCGATCTCTATATTGCCCCTTAAGGCATGCCACGGCTTCTTCAACTAGCCACGGGTCATGCGCCTTAAATTCCTTAGTCAACTTCACATCTTCCCCGTTATCTTTTACCTTGATAAACTTGGCTATTGTGTCCCTTCTTAAGACTAAGCGTTTCCCACGGACCCAAGAAACAATGTTATTAGTTCTATGTCCAAGTTTGTCCTCCACATTTGCATAAAATTCCCTCACCAAGTTGGGATAGTAACGTCGTGGCAATTGAAGGATGTTCTGCCGGTCAAGTCGAGCGAATGCCGTCGATACTTTGTAGTGACCATCCACCTCAGGCGCCAAGTGTTTCTCGGTGATATTCTCCTTGATCAACCCAACATCAAACCAATCCTGATTCTCGAGTGACGTAAAGCGAGTGTTATCAAACTCTGGAGGTTTTTCTTCTCGACTTGTTGACGTTTGTTTACGTCTTGAACGCGGTGGTTGCTCAGGTGAAGAAAATTCTTCCGCCGAAGGTGGTGTTGCTTCAGGACTTGGTGAAGGAGTAGGTATTCGAATAATGGCTCTTCTTGTTCGAACCATCTTACCTTCATTCACAAACAAGTGAGCTTATATGAGTATACAAAAATAGGAGTTGAATTCCACGCAAGTTAACGACCCTTCTTATGAGTAGAATATTAATTTAAGCATTGAGCATCGTCACTCATACAATCACCTCCAAAATCACCTCAAAATCACCATTCCCTAACATTTTAAAGTCTTAAAATTTCATTACTAACTCATGGTATTTCTCTTCAATTCATGTGAGCAGTATTCATACCATTTGCCACAATTGGTCATGCAAAGAAATCAAGATGTTCTAATAATTTCTCAACACATCAAATTCACCAAAAATAGGGCATTAAAACACATGCAAATGGCACAAATTCTATGAATTTAATAAATGAGAGAAAATAAGATTACTTCACCAAAGGTACAAATTCCTCAATATTAAGCATCACGATAAGTTTAATGACATTTCTAAGCAACTAAACAACAACAATGCATCATTACAATATACCTCACAAAATATGTCAGAAAACTCAGGAAATGGAATTTTTAAAACTGTAAAATACCATAAGAAATCAAGAAATCTTACCTCAAATGTGTAGAATGATGTTAGAGGATGCTAGGAATGCAAAATGCAGAACAAACAAGCCCAATTTCGGCTCCCAAATGGATGAAATTCAGTTCGGCCTCCTTTTCTTTGGTGACAATCAAAAGCCCTGAATTTGATGTTTATAATGTGAAATAGCTGGGGGTTAATGATTACAAAGGGTTGGGAGATGTTTTTCTTTTGAAAGATTGGAGGATTAGTGGTTGAAATGGAAGATTGGGCAAAAGAGGTTAGGGTTTTATGAGAAACGGCTAGTGAAGGAGGAAGAAGATTTGAAAAAAATGGAAGAGATTGCACTGGTGTTAAGGATATCTGGAACGATCCGAGCTCGGATCCTCTCGATCAGGGCTCGGATCGTTTGAATCTCGGATCGGGCTCTGCAGAATATTATTCGAGCCCTCGGATCCAATGTCTCTCTATTGGATCGGTTCTTGTCTGCAACAATTGCAGAAACTGCAATTTTTTCAATTCTGACAACCTTTTTCTGTAATTTCAGATTACACTTGCAATGAAAGTTTTCCAACTTTTTTATTCACACGCAAGTGTAATATGCCCTAAACAACTATTCCACCCCTCTAAAATGAATAAAAAGCATCTAGATCACAAATCAAGATTTCAAATTGTTGGGTTATTTTTGCACTTTAACATGAAAAATGCGTTTATTAGCTTTAAACGCACTTCAAATGGGCACATAAACATATATATACTGATTAACACCAAAACTTACTTGTAAATCATAAAAATACTACTTTTAGGCTAATATTAAGAACTAGCAAGCGTTAAAAGGAAAAAACACAATTAAACTTCCCCTTTGCAACTATGGTTCTCCAAATGCACCTCCAAAATAAACATTTAAACTCCGGTAACCCCCTACAAACCAATGAAATACACATAATTAGAAAATCAAATCAAACCAAAATGCAAGAAATACATGAAAAACAACACAGCTATAATATTAATATTGCGTTGCCTCCCAACAAGCGCTTTGTTTAAAGTCGTTAAACTCGATTTTCCTCAATCTGCTTCTTTAATTTTTAAATGTGTTTCCCAAGAAGTAAATCACTCCTTTAGGAACCTTCTCTCCGGTCAAATAAGGTTTCAATTGTTGACCGTTCATTTTGAATGGGGCATCATTTTCCCCCTTAATTTCCACCGCTCCGTAAGGAAATGTGCGAACAACTTCAAATGGGTCGGACCATCGAGACTTAAGCTTTCCAGGGGACAATCTAAACCTTGAGTTAAACAATAATACCTTTTGTCCTTCTTTAAAATGCTTAGGGAGGATATGTTTATCATGCCAGAATTTCACTTTTTCTTTGTAAATCTTGGCATTTTTATACGAAGTTAAACGCAATTCCTCCAATTCGCTTAGCTTGAGCATTCTCTTTTCACCTGCAGATTTAAAATAAAAATTAATAGCTTTAATGGCCCAATAAACTGTATGTTCAATTTCTACAGGCAAATGATACGCTTTCCCATAAACAAACTTATATGGAGACATTCCTAATGGCGTTTTAAATGCCGTTCTATATGCCCACAAGGCATCTTCTAACTTGTTTGACCAATCCTTTCTCGATCGATTGACTATTTTCTCTGGAATGAGTTTGATCTCTCGATTTGTCAACTTTGCTTGGCCATTGGCTTGAGGATGATAGGGAAGTGTCATTTTATGCCTACATCCATATTTGAGCAACAAAGTGTTAATGAATTTATTACAAAAATTCTTACCCTTGTCGCTTATAATAGCTTTTGGGACACCAAACTTGCAAAATATGTTCCGTTTAAGGAATTAAGCACAACTTTAGCATCGTTAGTTTGTGAAACAATAGCCTCCACTCATTTAGAGACATAGTCAACTGCTAAAAGAATATATTTGTTATTAAAAGAGTTAGGAAATGGTCCCATAAAATCAATGTCTCAAAGTCAAATAACTCAACTTTCAAATATGTAGTTAGAGGCATTTCATTCTTTCTCAAGATATTACCAATTCTTTGGTATTGATTACAACTCTTAACCCAATTTCTAGCATATCGGTACATAGTAGGCCAGTAAAATCCTGATTGCCACATCTTTGCTATGGTTTTAGTTGTACTAAAATGGGCTCCTGTCTCAAGAGTGTGACAATGCATTAAAATACTATGTGCCTCTTCTTTTGGAACACATCTTCTAATTATTCCATCTGCACAATGTTTGTAGAAGAACAGTTCTTTCCAAAAGTAATGTTTAGCATCATTTAAGAATTTTTTTCTTTGGTGAGAATTTAAATAACTTGGTAGCACTCCACTAACTACAAAATTAACTAAATCGGCATACCATGGTGACTTTTGAATAGCCAATAAGATCTCATCTGGAAACTCTTCTTTAATAGAAATATGGGCTTCTTGAGGCATGTTCTCCAATCTAGAAAGATGATCTGCGACTAAATTCTCGAATCCCTTTTTATCTTTGATCTCTAAATCAAATTCCTGCAATAATAAGATCCATCGAATTAATCGAGGTTTTGCATCTCTCTTATTTAAAAGATATTTAAGTGTTGCATGATCGGTGTAAACGATGACTTTAGATCCCACTAGATAAGACTTAAATTTATCCAATGCAAATATCACCGCTAGCAACTCCTTATCCATTGTCGCGTAATTGATTTGAATTTCATTGAGCATTTTACTTGCATAGTAAATGATATGAAGTCTCTTATCATGCTTTTGCCCAAGAACAGCTCCCACCGCAAAATCACTAGTATCACACATCAAATCGAACGGTAAACTCCAATCTGATGATGTTATTATGGGTGCGGAGACAAGTTTCTTCTTCAATCTATTAAAAGCAAGTAAACAAGGATCATTAAAGTGAAAAGGAACATCTTTTGCAAGTAATTCATATAAAGGTTTAGCAATTTTGAAAAAATCCTTAACAAACCGCCAATAGAACCCCACATGTCCAAGAAAACTTCGAATGCCTTTCACATTGGTAGGTGGAGGCATTCTCTCAATCACTTTTACCTTGGCTTGATCTATCTGAATACCTTTTGAAGAAATCTTATGGTCTAGGACGATACCCTCACAAACCATGAAGTGACATTTTTTCCAATTGAATACAAGGTTTGTTTCTTCACATCTCTGCAAAATTAGATCTAAATTGTTAAGGCAATGATCATAAGTAGATCTAAATACAGAAAAGTCATCCATGAAGATTTCCATGATTTTCTCATTAAAATCGGAGAAAATTTCTATTATGCAATGTTGAAAAGTGGCTGGCGCATTGCACAATCCAAAAGGCATTCTTCGAAATGCAAAAGTGCCATAGGGACAAGTGAATGTAGTTTTCTCTTGATCTTCCGGTGCAATGACTATTTGATTGTATCATGAAAAAACATTCAAGAAACAATAAAATTCATATCCTGCCAACCTTTCTACCATTTGATCAAGAAAAGGAAGATGGAAATGATCCTTTCTAGTAGCTGCATTAAGTCTTCTATAATCAATACAAACTCGCCACCCAACTACAACTCTAGAAGGAATCATTTCATTATTTTTACCACATACTATAGTTATTTCTCCCTTTTCTGGCACTGCATGAAGAGGAGAAATTCAAACACTATCAGAGATTGAAAAAATTATACCTACATCCAGTCATTTAAGGATTTCTACCCTTACCACTTCTTTCATGTTTAGATTTAACCTTCGTTGAGTCTCAGCCACCGACTTAGCGTTTTCTTCCAACAAAATTTGATGCATACAAATAGTTGGACTAATTCCTTTGATATTAGAAATGGTCCATCCTATAGCCTTTAAATGTTTCCTCAAAACACGTAAGAGCTTGCCAAGTTGTTCCTCATCAAGTGTGGCATTGACAATCACCGAAAATGTCTCCTTTTCTCCAAGAAATGCATATTTAAGGTGTTTAGGAAGTGGGTTAAACTCAAGCCGTGGAGCTAGCTCACACGATGATAGAGGTAGCCCTTTACTCAACCCTAACTCCTCATAAGTATTGCTCCTTTTGTAAAGGACTTGTGCCTGTAAATATTTGGTCATTTCTTCTATTTTTTCTTCTTGCAAACCTATACCATTGAGACAAAGTTCAAGAAAGTCATAGCCAAGATTAACTCGACTCATCTCTAGTGTCAATTCATCACATATATCAACAGAATAAACATGATCGGTAAAAGAGGGATACTTTTCTACTTTACTCAAATCAAACTCCACTTCCTCTTTACCAATTTGAAACTTGAACTTGCCATGTTTAACATCTATTATAGTACCTGCCGTGACCAGAAATGGTCTACCAAGAATAATAGGTATATTGACATCCTCTTCCATATCTAAAACAACAAAATCAACGGGGATGATGAATTTTTACACTTTAATAAGCACATTCTCTAATATACCCATGGGATGTCTAATAGACCTATCAGTCAATTGTAAAGAAATGTTAGTACGCTTTAACTCTTTCAACCCCAATTGCCTAGCCACAGTCAAAGGAATCAACGAAACACTAGCACCAAGGTCACACAGTGCTTTAAAGAATTCTACATTACCAATAGTGCAAGGAACTGTGAAACTCCCTGGATCTTTCAACTTTGATGGCAGTTTATTTTGTATGATGACACTACATTCCTCCATTAATGTAATAATCTCGCTATCTTCTAATTTCCTTTTTTTCGTCATTATCTCCTTGAGAAATTTTGCGTATGAAGGAATCTACAAAATAGCATCAATAAAAGGAATGTTAATATCTAATTGTTTGAAAATGTTGACAAACTTCTCAAATTCTTTGTCACTTCTTGATGGTTTCAATCTTTGTGAAAATTGCACCGGTGAAGGAATTGGCGTTGTCTCTACAATCAATGGCTCACTTATTTCCACCTTGTCTTTCCTCTTACTTTTCTTGCTGTCCTCTTCTAACTCACTCAACTGCTTGTTTTCTCTTCTTTCAGGTTCTCTCACACTTTCAACCACAGGCGGCTTACCTACTTCCTTACCACTACGGAGGGTTATAGCCTTCATATGCTCCCATGGGTTCACATCCCTCTTGCTAGGTAAATTCTCTTGGTTCCGATTGTTGATCGCAATAGCTATTTGACCTAATTGGATCTCGATATTCTTATACATATTGGTGAGTTGGTCCATCCTTCCCTTAATTCTTTCAAACCTTTGAGTAGTGGCGCTAGTTAACTTTTCAATTTTATCATTTGATACATTTGCTAGCTTCTTAATTGCCAATTCCCAAGCTAGTTAGACTCCAGAAGTGGTTGCTTTGGTTGAAAACCCGGTGGATTCGTTGGTCTTGGTTGGTTCCCTTGATCCTTCCATCCAAAGTTTGGATGATTACGCTACCCCGGATTATAAGTACTGGAGTATGGATTGTTTTGGAGTGGACGGTTATAATTGTTGAAATATTGAACCTGTTCGCTGCTAGCACACATAGAATCATCATGATCTCCTCCACAGTTAGTCCAACATGCAACAACTACTCCTTGGTTAGAACTAGAACTAACTTGCCTATTAAACATCTTAACCACATTATTCATCTTTGCACTTAACATATTCAATGTATCTACTTCATGCATACTTGCGGTTCTCCTTGTATTACCTTGTTCGTTAATCCATTGGTAATTATTAACAGCTATTTCTTCAATTAATTGTTGAGTTTCTTCGGTCGACTTTCCTATCAAAGCTCATCCCGCTACCGCATCTACATGCGTCTTTGTCGGATAGGTAAGGCCATTATAAAATATTTGGACTATTAGCCAATTGGGGAGACCATGATGAGGACACCTTCGTTGTAACTCCCGATAGTGCTCCCAAGCTTTGTACAATGTCTCTCCTTCCTGTTGAGAGAAACTAGTTATATCCATTCAAATTTTAGCAGTTTTTCTTGGTGGAATGAACTTATTAAGAAACACTTTAGATAATTCCGCCCAAATAGTAAAAGTGTTTGGAGGATAAGATTGTATCCAAATCTTGGTCTTGTCCCTTCGTGAAAATGGAAACAATCTAAGTTTAATTGCATCATCACTAACACCATTAAGCTTTATTGTATCACAAATTTCTAGAAATGTTGACAAATGAGAATTTGGATCTTCGGTAACATTACCTCCATATTGAGATTGTTGAACTATTTGTTTAAGAGATGGTTAAATCTCAAAATTGTTAGCATTTACCATAGGTCTCACTATGCTTGTGTGCAAACCATCACCTCCCGATAGTGCGAAGTCCCGTAATACTATTCTATTCAATTCGTCGGCCATAGGTTCGATTGATGGGAGTTCTATTATTACTTCTCCTTCTCCTAAATTTCCACTGCCTCTGGTAGTGCTTGCCTCCGTTGGCGCCTTAGAGTCCTTTTAATTTCTGGATCAAATGGAACTGTTGTGCGTAGAGCACGATGCATGCACTACAAGAATCAAAATACAGGATAGTAACTCACTTGTTCTATTACCACAATAAAACAAACAAGTGAAGCAAAATTACTAACTACTCTATCTACAACTAAAAGATATTCACAATATAACACTATGTTTAGATTAATAAAGCTTGCTTAGCCTTAATATTACGGTGAGATCCCCGGCAACGGCGCCAAAAACTTGACGAGGTCTATACCTGTGCTCTAAATTTTAACCTAATCTCTCATTAACCGCAAGTGCACGGGTCGTGAATCATAGTATATAAGGAAATTAGGATCGATCCCACAGGGAAATCAACTATGAATCACTCAGGTTTTTAGCTCCCTTTATTATCTAAACTTTCCAACAATTTCAACTAGACTAATCAACTAAATGCTAAATTAGTACAATGCAAGTTAATAACTCGAAGTAACTCAACTAAACACCAATGTTCTAGGGTATAGAATCCACCACATGTGCCTAAACATGAATAAATTAGCGAAATATCACTAATACTCGTCTTGCTAAGGATGCATTTCTCACAAACCATCGGAACTTGCTTTTGCCAATGAACCGAACTTAGTCTACACAAGTATTTCCCTACTTTCGTGGTGAAATCTCAGGCATAAACCAGATTCTAGCACAAGAAATGTGATAAGCATCCACCTAAGTGCACCACTACTTTCGTGTGTCCACTCCTTAGGTTTCATTCATTCATTTTCCATTATTGTCAACTATTTTCATAGACTATCAACAACTAAAGTGGTTTGTAAATGATGATCAAGCATTCACAAGTATTAAATCATGAATAAATGAACTAGGGAAGTATAAGATGTAGCAATAATCACTTCATTCATCCATATTCAAGTCACAAGTAGCTTCATCTATCCCTAGAATAAGAAAATTTAGCTAGACATGGTAGATTTAGCAACAAAGCTCTTATCTTTAACGTAACAAAGCATTAGTAAGACAAATAAGAGAGTAAAGATGAAGAAATGCTCATTCAAATGAAGAACCATGATCTTCAAGCTCTATCATCCTCATTTCCATCAATAATCCTTTTTTACATCAAGAGTTCTTCAAGTTCTTCAATAGAAAGAAAAACTAAATCTACCACTATATCTAAGTTAAGCTAGAGACAAGTAAAAGAAAAATCTTCTTTTCTAACTTCCTTCTTCTTTTTTTTTAATAATGTGCTCCCCTTCCTTTTTTAACTTGTCTCTTCACTTTTTTTTTCAAAAATGCCCTTCATTGGAATCTCCAATATTACTTCTTCAAGTGTACAAAGTGCCTTTTACAGCTTCCAGCTGGAAATTGTTGTGAAACATGAGTCAAAAAGTAAGTGTGAAATGCACACAAGTTGTTTTACAAATTGCAGAGGAGAGAGGAAGATCCGAGGCCTAGATTTGAGGGAAAAAAGTGATATGAGCTCGGATCAGTTCCCTTAGCATTTTCTTCACACGTTCTTTGTGCAGTATCCGAGGCCTTCTTCAAGGCGATCAGAGCTCGAATCGCCTGGCATTGGATCCACTTCTCCAGAAGATCAGATGAGGACTCGGATCACAGGGAATGAGAATGGATCCGAACTCGGATCACTTTCCCCTGTTTCCTGCTTCAAATTCTTTCCTCTTTCACTCAATTTTTGCTCCTTGTTTCACCTTTACGTTGTCCTCCAACTAGCACTTTGCCTCTTCTTTATCTTATGTAAGTATTTCATGCATTGATAACCTACAAAATATCACATGTTTATGCATTAATCTGCTCATTTTGCAAGTTCCGATCACTAAACAACACTTAAAACTATTTGCACAAAAAAGAGCTTAAATATGACTATGATCCTCTAAAAATATGACACATGCTCGTGAAAATCATACGAAATATATGTGAAATATTCACTTATCACTACGGCTATTTACCCTCACAGTATCCTTTCCATTCTCAATTAGAATGATCATCTTATGGTTACCAAAAGAATATATACAAGATTAGAATCCAAACCCTTTTCTCCAAAACTTCCATACCTAATCCAAAACTCTCAATCTGGGCAAGATAGGAATCAAACCAAATCCCTACTTTTACATCGAGGGGTAGGTATCAAGAAAGCATGGGCAAAGGTAGTCATCAAGAACCAAATTAAAAGAAGATAGGTCTGCAGTGCTAACTTCTCCAATATGCATGACAATCTTACCACTAGCCATAAAAACCCTAACCAACCAGTTACTGGGTTAGTCCCTTATAGCATTCATCGATCCATTCTCCTCAATCAATTCAATTCCTAGGTCACATATTAAAATCTTCCATGCATTAACCTTTTCTATTCACATCTACCTTAAGGGGTCATGATGTCGACTCTCATCTAAATGCCTTCAACTCTTGAGTACTTAGGTACAAGAATTCGAAATAAGATAATTCACAACTCGAATCGGCCGGTTCCAAGAGTAAATCACCTATATTAGATGTCGCGCCCCATTTTTGAAAGATGGAAAAAAAATAGTTTAAAATCATAAAGTGTGTGTGTGAAATATGTGAAGTGTGTGTGAATGTGATAAATAAAAGAAAAGGCCATGGGACTTTTAAATGTGACGGTTTGGCCAAAGTAATAATCTAAAAAGGTTTTTAAACAGAAAAAGCAGGAGTCGCCACTTGGTATTGAGTTGGGGTGTACCAAGTCACCCAAAAAGTAGTTTTTGAAAAAGTGAAATAAAAACTTTCTTAGGTGACTCCTAAACCACGAAAATCAGAGAGACGAGTTCGGGGGTCACGGTTGATAAAAGGGAAGGCAAAAACCAAGTCTAAGGCACCCTTTTACCCTAGCCTAAGCTAGTTGCGTGATTTAGTCATAATTTTCCTTAATTTCTAACCAAAAGATGTATTGCATTTGGATGCGTCTAATTATGAATGCAAACCTAAATCTAATGATGAATCGAGTGGGACACATATCTCTTAGAGGTTCGATTGGACTAAATCACATGAGTTGTGATAGCCAAGGATGAGCCCTTCAAGAGGTCATGAATAATGCTAATGACGTAAGAATGAGTGGAATGAATGTATGTAATGTGAAAACATGAGCTTGCGTGAAGTGAAAAAAAGTAATAAAAGATAATAGTGTGTAAGTGGGAGTGTGCAAATGGGTGTGCAAGGTGAGGTATGTAAAGTGATAGTGTGAAGTGTATGTGTGCTCAGTGGTAGTATATGAAGTGCAAGTGGTAGATCAGAATGTATAAGATAAAAGTCATATGAAGTGAACATGTGGGAAAAGTAATAGTATATGAAGTGAGAGTGCAAAGTGATAGTGAGTAAATGAAATGCATGAACCCTAGAGGAATGCAAGCAAAACGGGTACGGGTGGACCCTAAATCATGACTTTTGATTTGCCTTTTGGTTAGAAGGAAAAACTAGAGTGGTAAGGCTATGTGTAGCCATACTCGCTCGTTTCTCTTACCAGAAGGGTAGCTCCCTAACCTAATCAAGCAAATGACCCTAATAACTAGAATGAAATGCAAAATCCTAAAGATCATACTTTGAATGTGGGAAAAGGATAAAGGATCATGCAAAAAATGCAAAAATACTAAGAAAAATGCATGAAAATGTAGTGAAAGCATGCGAGTATGTACTAGCGGAAAAGGGGGACGGCCCTATTGGGTCTAGCGTTGGACTAGCCCTTTACTAACGGTCATTTACTAGCATTAGACTTGTGAGAGCTCGAGGGGAAGACCATGACTAGCATTGGACTAGCCACGGTGACGTGCATTCATCCACATGATCAAATATAATGCTAAAGTAAATAGACATGCAAAACACATAGTTTCACATAGCACGTAGCACATAAACATGCTCATCTAGATGCAGAAACCTAGAGAGCAATTAAACACATAGGCAGGCAAACGCGCAAACAAAACGAAGCAAACAAACAAATGAGCCCTATCTATTACATTGGGGAGCCCTACTACAATCTAAGAAGAGGAAACGGAATAAAATAAAATAATAACCTAACTATTACAACTTTGGCATTCAAGTGCCTTTCAAATGAAACAAATGAAATCACATAAATAAACTAAAAATAAATATACAAACTAAAGCCAACAAAGAAAATAAATGAAATAAATAAATAAATAATAATAAAAACATTTAAGAGGCATGCAAATGAACACGTAAAATCACATAGAGCACGTAGGGTCAAATAAAGTAAGAAATAAGGGATAGAGTGTACCTCCCTGGAGATGGAGCCCTAATAGAGTAAAATCATTTATTTACCCTCCAAAATAATAAAAGAGTCAAGGCATCACTTTAATCACATGAAATGGGGATGAACATGAAATTGAATCAATCCAAGGCACTTAAAAGAAGGCAAGCAACCCAAGTTTAAGAAATTAAAACAAGCAGGGACTTAATTGCGAAGATTAACAAAGTTTTGGGGTCAAAATTAAAGAAAAATACAGTTTAGGGATCTATTTGCAATTAAGCTTGGGACCCAATTGAAAGAAGTTAAAAGTTTTTAGGGCCATAGTGAAATAAAGAGAAAATTGAGGGATCAGACTACAATTTTGGAAAGGTTTTCATGCATGCTATGAGGCTTTCTTTGTTCTTATTTCTGCAAATGAAGCTATGAAGCTATCCTTTTGCAATTTTTATCCGCAAGCTCTCAGCAGCTCTCAAACACACTTAAATTCAATATGAACTAAAGGAACGAGACAACCATCTAATCCTTTCACTTTGCAGCATAAAACGTTAGATGTAAACACTAAAAGTCTGACAAAAGGGTAAGCAAATCTGGACAGCTCATGGTTTTTTTTCTGCTACTTTGAGATTTCAGGAATCACATATGGCCAATTTTAATACAATAACCTCAAACCAGAAACAATTCCAAGTTCTACATAAGCTTATCATCCAAAAACTTAGTAAACATGCAAGAGAAAAGCAATAGGAATGAACAAAACACACACACCAGCAAGAGATGCAGTAGACTACAAGCATCAGCGACAAGACTACAAACATCGGCAGCTCCTTGCTCCAACATGCGATTGAATGGAAATATACAGTAAAGACCCAAGGAGAAAAACTTGCAGCAAATATGCACACCGCCTACCAAACCGAACACTACAGAACTCACAAACTTCAAACAAGCCTAAACTTTATCAAACAAAGGAAAGAAACAGGATCTGTCCATGCTGCTGCAATTTTCATTCCTACCAAAACGCATTGACGTGGAACAACTCAAACCAAACCGAACACAAATGCAATGACCTCAAGACCATGTGGTTAACATCAACCCAAATGCCATTGTCTACCCCACAGAAATCAAACAGGGAGCTGGACATGAAATCAGCAAAAGAAAATGAACTATTGATGCAACAAGCTAGGAAACTCCCCTTCCAAGATTTGACTAAAACTTTCGTTTTATTAACTCAAAGAAAAGAAAAATTTGTTTACAGCTAAAGGAAAGTGAAGGTATGAAACAACACTATTGAACGAACATAACAACAGCAAGTGAACAAAGATGAAAAAAAAAGAAACAGCGAGTTCTTCATGTACTCGGAGAAATGAAAACCGACATGATGAAATATTCATCAACCCAATGATAAACCTCAATGCAAATCTATGCAATCCAGGGGAACAAGAAAGACAGACAGGGGGACATGCAAATAATCGAAAAGAAATGGGGACAACCATCTAATACCAATGTAAACTAGCAAACTTTTGCCGCATGGATTCTGGGCATGACTTATAGTCATTGAAAGAGGATCTCAACATTCAACGGGTTAGTCAAAGAAAGATGTTAAACGAAAGGAACCCATAAAACAACAGGGACAGGCAAGGGAAAGCAGTGGGTAAAAACTAGTGAATGATTTGCTATCTATCCGTGCTCAGATTCTTAGGCCAATCTAGCAACTTGGAGAAGTGATACTTTTCTAGTTCAAAACATTACTCAGTGAATCAGCAAACAGGGCAAACATTTTTGCGGCTTTTAATTGTCTTCAAGAAAGGTAGTTCCACGGCAAACTATATCAGCAATTTTTTGCACACCACATACGAAACCAGTATCTGATACAAAATAACAGCAAGAACCGACTCCCAAATTCCTTGTTTCTTTTCCTCTCTCCAACTAACAAACACAAGCTAGCCAGAATCCTTCTCACACGTGTACAGAAGAATGCATGAAACCTCATCTTTTGATTCAAGACTTTGTTTAGGCATTTTATCAAACACTAAATGGGCATGTAAATTTCAGCAATTCCTTACTCAAATGAGGTCTCGGTTGGCCCCAAAACTGACAGTAAAACCAGAAATTTCAACCCAATTAACAAACAAAGCAGTAATCTTTCAGAAACGTAGGCAACTCCACCAAGAAATTGTGATAAAAAAAAATAGAGTTTCAAGCGTCCATGCTTAAAAGAAAAGACTGAAATTTGAAGGGAGAAGACAGCTTACAAAACTCTTGCTTGATGAAAATTTGCAGACGTTGATGGCGGGTTCGGTGAGGTGGTGGCTCCTTTCGGTTGGCCTATTTCATCCAGCGAGCACGAGACCTTGAGTGAATCTTGGTAGGCTTCCTGATGATGAACCCATCCTTGACCAGCTTTCTTGTGTTTTGATGAAAATCAGCCATGGAGATTTCGTTGACTTTATTGGGGTCTAGCCAGACCTTGCCTCTGCCGCACTTGGGGACGCTGGCGGCGAGTCGCTTCTGAAGCTTCAGCGACACCATCCCTTCGTGCGTCGGTCTGTTTCCTCTTCCTCTGGTTTTCCTCAGCTCCCTAGCCGTCGTATCCTGTTTCCCTGCTCTGCCGCCCCTGTTCTGGTTTCTTCCTTTTTTTTCTCTGTTTTTGGCTTCCCCTTTTGTTCGGTTTTCTTTTCCGCCCCCCTCTGTTTTTTTGCTCTCCGGCGTCCTTTTCTATACTCAGCTGCCCCCCTATTTTCATCAGCCCTCCAGACCTCTTCTTTAGCCGTTGTTTCCATTTCCTTTTTTTCTTGTTATTTCCTTTTTCCTTCCCACCTCTTGGACCTCCAAGTGTCTACCACTTAACCCTTTAGATGCCTTGTTGTCTAATACCCCAAAGGGACACTTGTCCCAATGCATGCCTGTCACTTGTCATTTTTTACTTTTCTTTTTCTCTTTTTTCTTCTTTTTTACTTTTTTTCTGAAACTTAGTATGAAGACAAAAATAAATAAAATAAAATAAAATAAAATAGAGTAAAAACCTAAAATTGAAACAAATAAACTTAAAATTAAATTAATTAAACAAATAAAGTTAAAAAATAAAAAATTTGGTGTCTAAATTAGAGATTCCAACCTGACGCACATATCTATCTTCTCCAAATATCCTGACAAAGGTTTTACGCCTATAACATTCATGGTTTACAGCTTATGCTCACAAAGAGTACTTAATTCTTTACTCATTCACAAAATAGGGACCATAACACCACTTGGCCCAAACTCACCACGAACAGAAATCTCGCGAAGCGGGTCTGATACCACCTGTGACGACCCCACCTCCCCCTAGAGTGAATCTAAGGGTTTGGCGGACGGCCTGTCCAACTCTCGCCAGGACTCACTCACTTATATTCTTGAAATAGTTTTTCACGCCTCTAGATAAACATAGAAATTCCATTCATACAAGAATTCCAGCTTAATTTACAACCCAAAAGTGAAACATAGGAGTACATTGCTAAAGATTCCAAATACATTTCATCTACCAACGTATAAGTACATGAAGATTATACACACTAGTTCATGCTTACTTGCTCCGGTCTCCACTCCTGTAAGGAAAAAAAAACTAAATGAATGAGTGACGGGTTTTTACTTTAAGTGCAAGTTTAATTCCGAATTTACACCCGTTGGACTGCAAGTATACAGGTCGCAATTGTAGTACGAGATGTGTATCGGGTCGATCCCACGAGGAGCAATTTAAAACAATTATTAGATACTAATTTACTCTATTATTTAGACTCACAATTAATTTGAGCAGAAACTTCAGATTTTAATTCAACTACAAAAATTCTTAAATAGATAAATGCAATATCTCAAGGGGAGTAGAATTCACTAAATATTAAGATCTAGGGATGTAGATTCCACTTATGACACAAAAGATCTAAAATGAATTAATTCAACACTTGTTACTGCTCTTGTTTAACCAAGGATTCATTTCCAGAAATACCAGAATCACATTCTCATGATAATAATGGGTTAAAACAGATTAGTTTGTCCTAATCTCTTGGTAAATACTAAATCTGTTCTTATTCACACATGAAATGCAGATTTCATCCACTTGAACGTATTTCTATTCTCATGAATATACAACTCAAGTTCTACTTGTGTCATTCCATTATTTTTACCATTTCTCAATGAATAAAAATAACTATAAACCTGCTATTGGTGATCAAGCAACAACAAGTAATCCAACATACACAAGTAGATAAGTTAATACAAGACATAACAAGAATGAATAACAATCACTTCATATCATTTGGCCATAAGTTTCATCTACTCCCTAGATAAAGAAAATTAGCTACTCATGAATGATAAAACACTCATATTCACAAGTTTATTAATGCAAAACATCATAAAGTACAAGTATAAGAAAGATAAAAGAAAGCTTAGCCAATTGAAGGTGAAGCTCTCCAATTCCTGCTATGTTCTTGCACAATATGATTACAAGTCAAAACTCTAAATGCTTCTCTAAGAACTCTTAACTAGAGAGAAAACTTGTTGCAAGAAGGAAAACTAGCTACGTCTGGTCCTCCTGGCTTCTCCCCTGTATTTCTGCATAAAAGGTGGTAGAAATTCCATTCCTCTCACTTCATAATTTCCTCCACTCAGATTTTGTAAAAAGAAGTCAAAGATATGATGTTTCCTTTTGTCCACACTCATTTGGTCTTCTCTTTTATTGCAGAAGCATGTGCACCGAATTCCCTTGCATCTTATAGCTGGAAAGTGGTATGCACACAAGAGAATTGACTGAGTCAAATTGCAAAATTTCGGCTATAAAACGCGCCTACACAAAACGCGGTACAAACTCGCGTTTTGTCTACTCGCGTTTTCACTCTGGCCTTATTTCAACTGCGATTTTCTCCATGATAAAGGCCAAACTAGCTTTTGTGCAAAACACAAAAGTTGTAGCCCTTTGAGTTAGCTTTCCAATGCTTCAAGAATCATCCAAATCGGAGCATTGTAACCTGAGATATGATCGAAATACTGTCACCTGTTCAAACCTCTGTTTTAACTTCCGACCACAGAATGCAGCTTCTGTATTCCAACGTTTTGCCCATGAAGATGGCAGAAATGGATTTCGATGTATTCATACGAATTGTAGGTCTCTTTCTTAGCTTTAAAATGGTATAAAGATCACCTCAATCCGATAAGTGTAGCTCCAGATATGGTCAAAATACTGAAGAGTGTCAAAACTGACTTGTATTGCATTTCCTCACTTGAACGTTTTTCACTTCATTCTTCTTGTTGCCACTTGAATTCATCACCAAATCTCTATTTTTTACCTCATTTGACATCCTTTGGTGATTGAATCATCATTCCTGCATAAAAATGAAGTTTTTACCATTAAAATCAATAGAAATGCAATATTATCCACTTTTACCAAAAATATATAATTTTACCAAAAACCTCTTTATTTTAATTATAAAACTAAATAATCAACTCAAAATTAACTAATAAAATGCACTTAAAAATACGTAAAATAAACTCTTATCAATGAGCTAAAAGCCCAGTGAGGTTCCCAAACAAGCAATCAGGTAGAGAAACCATGGAAGTAGTGTATTTAACAGTTTGAATACATTGCACAATAATAAACAGTCATTCAAGAAATAAATATTCAATCATTGGAAGGATACATGCTCACTTGGAGTCATTCATTCAGTCATTCAGTCTCCGGCCATTTCCTTTATTCCTCCGACATTTGAAAATGTTTAAAGTGAAAACTCCTTCAGTGTTCATTTCATTCAGTCGGTCATTTCATTCACTGGCCAGTTCTTCACCAGATTTCATGGTAATACTCGAGTATACCAAAACACTGTCCCAAGGTCACCAGCCGCTCGACCGAGTCCACTTCTAGCACGAGTCGACTAGCAGCAAAGGGCAAGGGCCCAATTTAGCCAAAGGCTTACATTCATGCACAAGTAACATTCAATCATTTGATCATTGAAAATTTCATGTTCACTTAGGTCAAGTGCGATAAAGTACACACTCACCTATTGAAAATTCATTTAACATTCATTGAAAAGCATTTAACATTCAAGCACTCACAGCAATCAACATAGACATTGGAAGCACTACATGCAAGGAGCACTCAACTTTTAAAATAGAGCAACGCTAAACGTTCAACTCCGGGTCATGTTTGTTCCCACTGTTTAACCCTAAAAATAACCAAGGCAAGATGTCATGGTCCAACCATTCAAAACTTAGGTTAATAAGGTGTTCACTTCATCCTTAATCATGAGCCGTACGCCTATCTAAATTCGGCCTCTCAAAACACAAAACACAAAGACAAACTTGAAAGCCAATCGAAGAATGTCCAAAGTGCATTCTAGGGCTATTGTTCAAGTAAGTTATTAGTATGAAAAGAAAACACTTGGATTCAAAAGGTGCAAGAAACCATAAGAGGAAAATTATATATATATATATAACTCATGAAACTTAGCAAGACATACATAAGATATACGCACCACTATTAGAAGAAAACAACCAACCTTAAATCCAAAGTTGGGCAAACGAAACTAGAGAGCATGATAGAAGAAACCATTACTTTTTCCCTTACTTTACACATGATTTTTTTGCCAAAATTCCAGCTCATATGTCACTACCAAGGTGGATTCAAGCAACCGCAAGTAACCTAAGTCCACACCAACCCAAAATCACTCCTCTAACAACACTCATTGTAGACACCAAATTTTAAGGTATTTTGTTTACTATTATTTTTATTTTTGATTAATTTCATTTACTTTTAGTCTTTTATCTTTAAGTCATTTTTATCATTTAATTAAACTTTAATCATTTAATTTTTATTTTGGTTTGTTTCGATTCTAGGTTTTGAAGGAAAAAAAAAAGGAAGGGAAAAAAAGAAAAGAAAAAGGAAAAGTCAATCAAAGGGACAAGAATAAGACACATAAGCCTACTTTGGGGTTTGAAATCTTGGCCTTTCAAGTTAGGTTTAGTCTTTGGAGGTGCCTTTAAAGATGCAAACAGCCGCAACAAAAAAAGTGGAGGGGGGAACAATTAGAAAGGGGAGCCGGCTAGGAAGAAAAAGAAAAAAGCCAGGAGAGGGCTGAGAGGCAAGAGCAAAGGGAAAATCTGAAAGCTGGGGGAAGTTTTCCGGGAAGAGAAACGAGCGAGAGAGAGTAAAAAATAGAGGAGGGAAAAACTAGAGGGGGCGGCGGACAAAAAGAAAAAGCAAGGGCCGACAAAGGAAACGGTGGAGGCTCGCGGCTGCGAAAAGCAGAGGAAAAGGAAAAACCAGAACAGGGGCGGCGGAGCAGGGAAACAGACCGACGGACGAAGGGATGGTGTCGCTGAAGCTTCAGAAGCAACTCGCCGCCAGCGTCCCCAAGTGCGGCAGAGGCAAGGTCTGGCTAGACCCCAATGAAGTCAACGAAATCTCCATGGCTGATTTTCATCAAAACACAAGAAAGCTGGTCAAGGATGGGTTCATCATCAGGAAGCCTACCAAGATTCACTCAAGGTCTCGTGTTCGCTGGATGAGATAGACCAAGCGAAAGGAGCAACCACCTCACCGAACCTGCCATCATCGTCTGCGAATTTTCATCAAGCAAAAGTTTGGTAAGCTGTCTTCTCCCTTCAAATTTCAGTCGTTTCTTTTAAGCGAGGAAGCATGAAACTCTGTTTTTTTTAATTGGTGGAGCTGCTACGTTTTCTGAAATATTACTGCTTCGTTTGCTATTTGGGTTGCAATTTTGGTTTTGCTGTCAGTTTTGGGGGCCAACCGAGACATCATTTGAGCGGAAAATTGTTGAATGTTTCCCTGCCCGTTAGTTGTTTGATAAAATGCCCGAATGAAAATTTTGAACCCAAAAAGGATGAGTCGTGTGTATTTTTTGTATGTGATTCAAGGGAAAACCTGGCCAGCTTAAAGCTGGCCAGAATCCGTGCGTTTGATAGCCGGGAAGAAAAGGAAAAGCCATGATTCTTGAAGTTTTTTTTTCCAGTTTTCGTTGTTGCACCATGCGATGTTCAGAGCATATTTGCCGTGCGTTTGTTCAGAACAATTTTCATGTTGTTTGTTCATAATTTTAGATTATATCTGCCTTATGTATTAATTTGGACTGAAATCTCTTGCTTGATTGAACAATTTTTGGGCTGATTAACCCCAATTTGAGCAAAAATCTGATGAAATTCTATGCCCCCAACCTATTTGAGAAAACGCCCAGCTGAAATTTCCCTTTGAATGATGATTTGCTTGTGTGAGTTCGACGGAAATGGAAATTGATGCTTATTTTCCTTTTTCTTGTGATTTAACCCCAAAGTTTTTAAGACTTCATAATTTGCCCCAAAACTGTCATAAGCCCTTCAATTAGATCCTTAATTTTGTTTTGTTTGAACCTCTCACATTTTCCCTTATTCACTATGGCCCGAAAACTTTTGCAATCAAATCATTTCTGCCCTTATTAAGTTTCAATCGTTTTCATGCTTTTTAAGCCGATTATTTCTGGGATTAAGAGCATAATTAGTCCTTAATAATTTTAGTTGTTTTGTTTATTTTGTTGGATTTAGTATTATGGGTTTAGGTTTTGGGTAATGATATTTGTTTGGGTTTGTAAAGGTGGGTCTGATTTATTTTGATTGGGTTTCTAGTTTGGGTTTAGGAAGTAAAGGCCCACTCTTTTGGTTGGGTTTGTTTTGTTGGAAAGTGATAGGTTGGCCTGCTTGCTTTCTTAGGGTTTTAGGTTGGGCTTAGGGGGCTTCTGGCCCAAATAAGATGCAAAATGGTCCAAGTGGCCTGTTGGGTTGTCAAGACAAGAAGCGAATTTGCAAAATGCCGTTTATTTTCTTTAATTGTACTAAAGCCCTGAAAACTTCCCATTTCTTTCAATTGGGTCCTTACTTTAATTGCAAATGAGTCCCTAAACTTTATTTTTATTTAATTTTGACCCCAAACCTTTGTTAACTTTTGCAATCAAGTCCTTTCTTCTTTTGACTTCTTAAATGTGGGTTGTTTACGTGATTTAATTATTTCAATTTCATGATTGTTTACTATTTAAATGGGTGCCTTGACCCCTTTATTGTTTTGAAGCCATTTTTCCTTCATTTGCTTACCATTGCGAGGGAGGTACACTCTATCCTTGATTTGGTGACTTTATTTGACCCTACGTGCGTATATGTGTCTTATGTGTGCAATTGCATGACTTTAAATGTTTATTTCATTTTCACTTTATTTATTTCTTTAGTTGCTTAGTTTTTGCTTTAATTTTAGTTTAATTTTATCATTTGGGAGGCACTCGAATGCCAAAATTGTAATAGTTAGGGATTTAATTGCTTTATTCCTTCTTATTTCCTCTTTTAGATTGTAGTAGGCCTTCCCCCCTAAAAATGTAATAGTTAGGGCCTTAATTGCCTTATGTGTTTTGCATGCTTAGGTGCTATGTGTTTAATCGCTTTCTTAGGTTTTGGCATCTAGATATGCATGCTTATGTGTTATGTGAATTACGTGCTCACATGTCTACTTGCTTTACTTATGTACATTACTTATATATGTGTATGATGGATGCAAATGCACGTAACCGTGGCTAGTCCAATGCTAGTCATAGTTGTCCCCTCGAGTTCTTGCAAGTCCAATGCTTGTGAGAGAGCGTAGATATGGGCTAGTCCAACGCTAGACCCTTAGGAGCCCTTCGCGCGTTAGATCATGATTGTATGATTGTGTGATCACTTCATCTCACGCATATCTTTGTTTTTTTAGGCCTCTTTCACCATATTGCATGACTCTTTTCTTATATACATATACCCCTTCCCCCATATTCTCCCTTATATGTATATTACTTGCCCCTTTTTGTATGAAACATGACATTAGACTTGCATTTCATATAAGCATTGGAATTAGGTTAAATCATTTGCTTGATTAGATTAGGGAAAACCCCTTGGATATGGGATATGGACGAGTTTGGCTTTTCTAGCCTTAGCACGCTCGTATTCCCTCTATTAAAGGGGAAAATTGAGTCACGAACATTAGTTCCCCGTACCCGACATGATGCATTCCTTTAAGACATGTATATTTGTATAATTATTTTTTCCTTTTCCTTTTCTTAGAGTCTCATACTTTTGCATTATTCGTGACCTCTCCAAAGAGTCATTATTGGGCATCACAATTAATGTGGTTGGCATCACTCAATCTTTGAAGAGAAATTTTGCCCCGATACCCCCTAGGTCTAGGATTTGCATTCATATAGTACATCCAAATGTGATAAATTTTTAGGTTAAAACAAGAAAATCTTTGACTAAATCACGCAACTAGTCTTGGCTAGGTCGAAGGGGTGCCTTGGATTTTTATCCTTGCCTTCCCCTTCGTCAAATGTGACTCCCGAATCTTTTCCTCTGATTTTTCGTAGACTTGGAGTCGTTTAAAAAGGGTTTTCTATTTTTCCTTTAAAATTTCATTTTTAGGTGACTTGGTACACCTTAACTCTATACTAAGTGGCGACTCCATTTTTCATTCAATAAACCCTTTTTAAATTATATTTTGGGTCAAAACGTCGCATTTTCATGTCCCATTTAGACCCGCATTTTTCTTCATTTTCTTTGTAAATCAAAATTCACTTTTCAAACCATTTATTTTTATTTTAAAAAATGGGGCACGACACTCATATCACAAGAAAGAATGTAACAAAAATTTCAGCGGCACTTCCTCTTATTTTCTTAACTTTCCATCCAAACTCAACACCTATATTCATAGCAATCCAACCTCAAACACAACCACAAGTAATAGGCTATAAAGTATACTTTTTTAACCCACGAAACCATCCAAAATCACACCAATTAAAGTTTAAGACCTAGAAAAGTTTTTCCAAAGTTTTTCAAGTCCCACTCAATTCATTCGACAAAATTCTCAGCTTTGGTGATATTCTTTGAAAAAGCATAACTTGAGTTCCGTGGATCCAAAAATCACAAAATTTACACTATTAGAAAATACACTCGAAACATTAATAGCCTTTGGAAGACATCTTCATGAAATTCAGCTCATAGATTAATCAAATTTCAGTTCAAACTCACTGCTGTCTCATGTGCAAAACAGAACAGTCATAGTTTTTCAAGAAACTTTGCAGATTTTCTGGTATTTATAGGAGTTGAACCAACCCCTGATTTTTTGATTTTTACAATGTTGAAAGACCTATGAGTCTAGTTTCAAACGCAACAAACGGAACTCAATTCTGACTTTCCTATACAAAGTTATAGTCAATTTTCCAAAGCTGTGCAGACCTTCCTGCGAAAATTTCTAGCAAGCAAACAGTTTGAAAAACTAAGTCTTTCCCCTCTTAAACCTCTTTGATTTTGGCTCAAAATCAACATACATATATGAAGAGCAAGGTTTTAACAAATGTCTTGAATAAGAGTATATCAAAATCACCACAAAATTTCTGAAAAGAAAGCTGAAATTCCTTCTCTCCCTCTCGGCCAGCCATAACAGAAAATTTTCAGCAAAATCTCCAACAAAACTTCCAACTTTCTTACTTAAATTCCTTGGCAAATGCACTATATCTTATAACTAACATGTCATGAGGCTTATAACATATGTTCTTGACAAGAAAATCCATCACAGCTCCACATATATACAAAGTTTCAAGTAACTACATCAAGGCTAGAAATTTTGCCTCTCAAAGTGGGAAATTTCACACCAAGACTAAAATTCACATATCAAAGCTTAAAATTTCATATCAAAGCTAGAGCATCTCTTATCAAAGCTAGAAATTCATCTCAAAGCTAAAAATTGAACATTAAAGCTGAAAATTAACCAAACCCTACCAAAACCATGAATTCTTCCATAAATCTTCCATTTTCAAGTAATATATCCACTAAAATGCATGATTAAAGGGAAAAAGTGGTTCCTTGCCAAGAGTACCTTCAATCCCTAAGAAGAGTAGCAAATCACAGCTTTCTTGCCCAAAAATCACACCACACCAAACTCCTTCCTTCCTTGTTGAAACCTTCTATGGATGGATTTAGGGTTTGAGGTTGATTTTCCCACAAAATCTAGCTAGGAATCAAGATGAAACTTGAAGAAGTTTTCTCTCTTTTCTTGCTTAAGGGAGTCGGCCAAATGGAAGAAAAGATGAAGGGATTTTTCTTCAATTTTCCAAGATAAGAGCATGGTCTAGTCTTTGGTCAAAAGTCCTAGTCAAATTTTGAGGCATGAGTGACAAATGGCGACCAATGGTTCAAGCCTATCTCTTTCTCTCTCTTGATGTATATCTAATCTCCAAAATATCTAGGGTTTCTTTAAGACACTCTTAGCACTTCTAATCACATAATTCCTCTAGTACCACACTCGTTCTCGACCACCAAATTTAACGCACACATCTCACTAGTCGGTCAAACTACCTTAATACTTTAAAAAACTTAACATGCACTAAAATATAAAAAAGGGAATGATAAAAATCTTAACTTAACCTTTAAAACACTATCAAATTAAGGCTAGCAAATAAGCAAGTAAAGTAAAATTAAAAGAAAATATAAATTAATTTTTTGAAAATAGGAGAAAATTTAGAATAATTTTTGGGTCCTCATAGTCTAGTTGTGTTAGATTAGTGTAATTCTTAAATGACTTGTTATATTATTTTTCAGAATTTGGTGTATCATTCACTAACTTGGTGTACATGAGTAAAAGTCAAAATTACACCAAGGTTCATGGAAGGTCTGGTACTTGTGTGATTTTATCCAACTAGTGTGACTTTTACAAAATATGGTGTAAAGTCTTATAACTTTGCTGTGCAAAAAAACTTATGTTGTTACATACCAGTTCAAAGGAAAACAGAACAAAACTTACAAAATTTACACCAAATCTGTATGAAATACACTAATAGGACATGGCTTTACCTGCCTCCATTGGACTTTTACTAAACAACTAAAAACTCGTATTTCTTGGTTGTAAAATGAAATATCAATTCCATTTTGCAGGTACGATATGATGTTTGATTAGTCAATTCTATGTCCCTTAAAAATGGCTGCTCTCTATTCAGAAAATTGCTCATTTATCATTTTAGAGGTCAAATTCTAAAACTATCATGAAGGTATGTCATTGCATTCCCCAATTTTAAGACAAGTTAAACTATAAATGGTTAAAAAAGTGTTAAATATTAAAAATTAACACTAAAGAATCGAAGGATATAGTAATGCTCAATCTTTAGAAACTTATCCCTAGCATATAGGGTATTTTCTCACATGCTAAGTTTGTTTGTACAAACTAGCAAATTTCATCTAGGAATTTAATCAAATATATTGTCTGCGTATGACTAGGTTAAGAGTTTCACTAAAGAAGATTGTGAGTACCTTTGCTACAAAATCATTGACAAAGAATAAGTAAACATAACAATACTAAAGCAACAAAACCATCAACAATTCGTAGTCACTTTACTATGTCAATGCAAAATTCTATCTACACATGGTGTTGTTCATGAAAATTTTGAAGGGTGTAAAGACTTACAACTGTCAAATTGGGGTAGTTCCGAAATTACACTACAGGACACGCCAAATCTCAATATAGAGAACACAAAACTTCTACCTTTCCATCACTTAAAATTCTATATACATCACATAATGATACTTTTATTTCGTGTTTGAATAATTTTGGTTGAGTATAGAAGAGAGAGAGAGAGAGAGAGAGTACTTTCACGTGCTTTTTGTTTTATTGGGTATTTCATTAATTATGTGGTATTTGTTAATTGTTAGAGTATTTTTTGGGTCTAATGTAGCTGTAGGGGTACCAACCCTCGTTTTGCTGAATTATGCGGAATGAAACTTGTGAGGCCCCGTTTCCAAGAGTCATAATGATTAACTGGGATGGCGGAACCGCTAAAGGAATATTATCATAAGAAGCTGGAATATAATATGAGAAAAGTTGATCTTGGTCATATGTCATATGGGGCCTCATACTACTGCCCATATAGCGTCTTATAAGTGTTACTGAAAAAAGGCAAAAATTCATTTTTCATCCCCATGGTTTGGTGTGTTGGACAATTTCATCCCAAAAATTTTAATCAAAATATATTTTGTGAGAACTCATGTTTTTATTCTTACAATAGTTATTTTTATAATTATTTTGCCCTACTGTTATTTAATTTTTCTGCGGCTCGTTTAGTGAAAAATAGTGAATGCAAGTTTTTTTAGGCAAGTTCGATCCGAGAGTACATTAGTCTTAGAGAATTAAGAATGATTAATAATAGACTAAGAAAAGTTAATTGAGGGATTAGATGTGAGTGAGTTAAAATTTAAGTTTTTTACCGCGCACGTGTCGATAGTTTCCAGAAAGTTGCGCCAATACAAACTAATTGGAGATTTGAGAAATTAATACTAGACTCGTAAGTATGAGTAATAACAATGTTAGAGGAAGTACCTTGAAGGATTAGTGTATAAGTGTACCAAACAAGAGGGAAAAATGATAGTGCACGATACTATTTCGCGCTATTGAGGGTTGACTTTTGTGCACACTTTATGGCTACCTTTTTCATTCTTTCCCTCCAAGCAATTAAATCACAAAACCCTCATCTCTCTCTCCTCACTCCCTCATTTTCGGCCAGACCAAGAGGAAAGAAAAGGAACAAGAGAAAACTTCAACTTGTGCTCCAATCTTGCTCAATTTCTTCATCCAACTTCCAAATCTCTTGGAAATCAATTCTAGCTTGAAGAAAGGCAACATCTTGTGGAGTTTCTTGGAGATTTTTGGTAGAAAAATCTGATCACATCTAGGGTTAAAGAGGTAACCCTTCATCTCCTTTAATCTTTCCAATTTCTTCAAGATTGAAGTTTAGTTTTCACGAGTTTACAACCCTAAGCAAGAAAATAGGCTAGAGGACTTGAGGAAACCATTTTTGTGACACCCCTACCTCTCCCTAAGACGAACCAAAGGGTTCGGCGGACCGCCTACCCAACTCTCGCCGAGACTCAGTCAGTCACTTCAAGAAAAAAAGATAAAACCCACAAAACAATCGTAATAACAATTCCAAACTTAAACGTAAACTTATATACACTTCTATCTCAAAAGGGAGCGTAAACTCAAATATACAAAGGTTCTCAAATCTTCATACATCCAACTCTTGCTAAGCGCTAGGGCGAGAACCATTACAAAAATTCAAAAGAACTAGACTAGGCTAGTCTGTATAGATCTCTCGTCCTTGTTCGCGTCCCCTGTTAAGGAAAACAAAACTAACGGAATGAGCTAAAAGCTCAGTGAGGCTCCAAACACATAATCAAACAATAAACTCAATGCATTAACCATAGATAACCAATAATTCAAGTAACATTTATAATATAAAGCGATAATAACGCATTCATTAAAAGGATACGTGCTCACGAGGAGCCATTCATTCATTCATTCTCCTTTCATTCCCTTATTCCTCCAATCATTTGAAAATGCATTTTTTTATAAGTAAAAACCCTTCATTTACATTGCTATTTGTTCATTCATTTCATTTCACCCCCTTCCGGACGTTGGCCGAACTCCACCAGACTTCAAGGTAATACTCGAGTATACCAAACAGTCACCCAGGGTCACCAAATCGCTCGACCGAGTCCGCTTCTGGCTCGAGTCGATCGGTAACGAAGGGCAGGACCCAGTTTAGCCAAAAGGCTTACATTCATGCACATATATTCGTTCAATCATTGAAAATTTCACAATCATTTAGGTCGAGTGCGATCAAGTACACACTCGCCTAGAAAACTCATTTTAGCAATCATTGAAAGCACTTAACACATTATCAAATATTCACAATAAGCCACGTAGTCAAAGAAAATATAACAAACAAGGAACACTCACCTATTTACGCAAAATAAAGTCCAAAATACCCTTCTGGATATTACTCTCAGTCACCGATGAAACCTAAGATTAAACAAGAGAACATATTACAGTTCATCTAGCAAAGCAATTAGGTGAAATCAAAAAAGATCCGACTAATTACGAGCAGGACGTATAAAGATGACTTTGAAAGTGAAAAGAGGGCATTTGGATTTGAGGACAGGAATAACTAAGGGTTTCATAAATCCAACACTAAACTAAACTAAAAGGGTTATAGAAACTCCAATGGAAAACACTTGGACCGAAGACAAAATAGAATCCGACTAGATAGGCTAAAAAAATATTGTTTTCGGAATCGTTTATGTGACTCAAAACCAACATATATTCAAGTAGATATTATATAATGAATGTCTTGATGAAAATCATGTGAAAAGGAGGACACTTAAAACCTTACTTTGAAAGTAGTTTTCTCGTAGTCAAGAAAACCCCAATTCATACCTCTTTATTTTGGTAAAGAGTAAGTAAACATTTAAAGTGTCAAGCTGAAGAGGTATTATGTTTTAGAATGGTAAAACGATCATGATATTTACCAAGCGAAAATATATAGGTTCAAATAAAAATATAGCTCCTCGAACACCCTTCGAGAGAACCGATGTAGTACTAAACGATATAAATCCCATTAGGTACAAAATCACATTCCAAATGTCACTTTTACTCACTCAGATTACAAGAAAATAAACGGACAGCATTTCCCCTTAACTTCCTTATTTTCCATCCTATAAATATCACCAATACCATCTCAATGCAACCACATATTCACATATAAATCATAAACTATAAAGCACCCCAAATTAGGGCCACAACCCTCTTAAATCTTAACCAATTAAGAACTCAATAATCAACAATAACCAACCATAAGAAAGCCCCAAATTAAAACCCTAAAATTGAAATTTACGCCCACAAGCGGAAATTTTCCGCAAACAACCACAATTAACTCTCAAAGGCTCCATTAACACCATATCAAGCCATCATTCATAGCTAACCAATAATTATCATATAAAATCAGAAAATTGCCAATAAAATAAAAAATTGGTCAAGCTCTACTAAAAATCATGAAATCATCTACAAAATAGCATATCCAACCTCTACAAATCACTAATTAATCATTATCAAAGCAAAAGAGAACTTTCTTAACCAACTTACCTCACAACTCAAGAAAGTTAACAACTTAAAGCTCCCTTTCAAAAACAACTCCACCAAGACCTTTAATCCTTCTTAGCTAGCACTTGTACGGAATAGATCGCAAAACTAACGGTGAAATCTCATGATTTGAGAAAAAATTGAAGATAGAAAATAAAAAGCTTTCTTGGTTATTCTCTCAAGCTAGCCGGTCAAGCAAGGAGCAAAATGAAGATATTTTGGGTCAAAAGTAGGATAAAAATGAAGGAAACAGCTGGTAAAAGCTGGTGACCGACTGTGACACGTCACAATCCGGTAGGAATCTGGCCGGATTTCAAGTCGGATTCCAGGCCGGATTCAAGGCAGAGAAGAAATCAATTTTTTTTTCAAAACCCAACAACAATCCGGCCAATAACTGGCCGGATTTGCGGCCGGATTTGGCCCTTCACTTTTTCACAAAATTTTTTCCTTCTTTTCCTAGTTCAATTGCCGCGCTCATCCGTACTTCCAACACGTACACATATATACATATATCTCACACAATTCCACTTGATACACACTATCACACGTTCACATATATGAAATGAAACTCTCCTTAGAAATGGATAGCAAATTCTTTTCATTTTTAAAAGGAAAGTGAGAATAAACAAAATGCTGAGAAAATGTGAAAATTTTCGGGTTCTCACAATTTTCTCGCTTTAAATCATAGGCTAGCTGTCTTGATGAGGCTTGTAGGTAGCTGACTTGAGGCTTGATTATTTGATTATGGTTTTTTATGTGATATATGAGATGATTACGATTAGAAAATGGAGAGAAATCGAAGAAAAGTTGGAAGGGCAAGCTGGCCGAAATTCTGTCCATGTTGTTCTGTTTTAATTTCAAAATTTTGATGCTTGTTTGGCTGTAAAATTGATGGATATATGTTTTATATTGTGTGTAGAGTGTGCCTTTCGAAAATTATTTCATTTGGTTGCACAAAACTTGAGTTTTGGTCAAAATGCAAATCTGGAAAACGTGTAGCAGGGCACTCGGACAGTACTCCTTTGTTCGAACATAACTCTTTGTACAAAAGTCAAAATTGAGTGCCATTTCTGGCATTCAAAACTAGACATTCACAGCTTTCCAACGGTATAAAAATCTCCTGCTGGTTCCTTTTGAGTGTACCATAGTGAGTCGGCAAAGTTGACTGCCCTGTTGTGACTGTCTGTCCGAGAGGAATGGAGAAGCTGCATTTTGTGGCTTTGTTTTCTCTCACTTGTGAACTGATTTTGGAAACATTTCCTTCTGATAAATTGTATAATTTTGAATCTAGTTTCCAATGACATCAACCATTCTCAATTTGGAGTTGCATCGAACCAGATATAGCTTGAGTTTGAAAATGTGACAAAGCTGGAAATTGGAAACTTTTCCTTCTTTATTGTCCGAAATGGTCAAATCTGTTTTGGGAGGTTATATTTTGAAAATTTTGGTATCAATTATCTATAAATTTCTCATTAGATATTTCTGGAACCTTGGTTTCAAAAATGGAGTGAATTGGGGTTAACAAAACTTTTGAAAAAGAAAGAAAGAGTGGGTTGGCAGATTAGCTTTGAAAATTTCACAAACTTTGATAATTTTGTTAACTACCTTCCCGGGTGATTTTTTTGCCTATAATTGATAGAGAGGTGGTCTACATATAGAAGTTTAAGTGTACCAAATTTGGTGTAATTTCAATACCATTTCGATACCCGAATAACGCCCCAAAGATGGCTCTTCAAATTTGGAAATTCACTGATCAGTTTGCAAAATTCAGCCAACTTTAAATTGTTGTATCTTGATGCTCAAAACTCCAAATTTAGTTTCACTTATGGTGTTTGAAACTTTGTATGGGACTCTTATTGTGTTATGAATTTTAAAGGTTAGTTCACTTCCTGTGAATTTTGCCGAATTTCCAAAGATTGCTGAAAACCAAGACTGGTTTTGTCCTGTCTTCATGAATCAGCAACTTTGAGCTGAAATATGAATGCTTTCTGTTTGAAATCTAGGAAAAGTATCTTCTGGGAACTTTTAGTAATTTGGATCTAATTTCCAACGGTGTAAAGTTTCCAATTTTTGGATTTCCCAATCTCAAGATCTGATTTTATCAAATTTGTCGCGTAAAGCTGAAAATTTTCTGAATTCTTAAGAAACGAACTTTTAAGAATATTCAACATCCTTTCGATATTGATAGTTCATTTTGAACCCGATTTCATGGAAGATACGAGTTTTTCCTTATGACTTTAAATCTTCACTTTTGAATCTTGAATTTCAATAGAGTAAAGCTCTTTTGAGGCGTTGTTTTAAATTTAAGCAAATACATTTCCTTTCTTGTATGTTAAGTGATTGTGAGTACATGTGAGTGATAATCGATCACTATTTCTTCAGGCGCTCAAAAGGATATTGAAGGAAACCTCGGAGCGGAAGACTAAAGGACTTATTTACTCACTTACTTTTGATTTAGTGAGTGTTCCTTGTAGGTGTTTTGGACTTGAATAGTTTTGCTACATGTTTACTTTATAATTCTTGAGTGTTTAAGTGTTAAATGCTCCCTATAATTGCTCCTATGTAATTTTTCACCGTTTTAAGGCGAGTACATATTTTATCAGACTCGACCTACTAAAATAACAAATTTCTACCGTTTACCGGTTTATTTGATTACTTGTGCATGTTGTAAACTCTTAGCTGAATTGGGCCCTGCCCTTGGTTACTAACCTGCTTGAGCCAGGATTGGGTTCGGTCGGGTAGGTTGGAACCCTGGGCTACTGTTTTGGTATACTCGAGTATTACCACTAGAGGAATAAGACGATGGCCAGACAATTGGGGGAATTACTGGAGTTATAAGGTGAAACTGACCGAAATGGTTCCACGTGAACACTGTATCCTTTTAATGTGTGTTTATTTCTATACAATGATAAATGTCTCATTTTAATGTGCCAATGTGAAACCACGAACCATACATGTGTTATGCTTAATTTACTTGATTTATTAGAACTGCTTACGTATTTTGGAATCTCACTGGGTTATTTAGTTCATTCCACGCTTTTGTTTTCCTTAACAGGGTTCAAGATCGAGAGTGCTTGCGAATAGTACTAAGTTATTTTCTTTTGGAAACTTTAAGTTGTATTATAGCAGATGACTGTAGTACATATTCTTTTGGATTGTATTTAAGCTTGAACATTAACTAATTATGTTTTGGAGTACTTTAAATGTATATTGAAAATATTTGAAGTATTTCTAGTTTTGAATTATGGTTTGTAGTGAGCCCCGGCGAGAGCTGAGCAGGCGTTCCGCGGATATCCTTAGATTCGCCCTTGAGAGAAGTGGGGGCGTCACATATTTCATTCTCATAATTTTATAATTTTGACCAAATTTGTCCCTAAATTTTCATGCAAATACATTTCATTCTCATAGTTTCATAAATTTGACTAATTAAGGACAATTAAAAAATTTTCGAGCAATTTGAATGGAATATCATCACTTGACCATAGCATGTGCATTAGTAAAATACAAAAAATATTAGATCAACAAAAACCTCAAAAATTATTTTTAATTCACTTTCTTATTTAAAAAAACTAAGAAATTTTTGGCCACCATTACTCTCTTCTTAATCATAAATTGAACAAAAATATCTAGAGGAAATGAAGTCAGGGAGAAGAAACAACCCCATTATAGCCAATTGGAGAAAATTTTCAAACAATCCCATTGCAATCAATTGGAGAAAAATATTAACGTGAATGAAAGAATTGTTTAGATTGTCATTTATTTGCAAAATTTTGTTTGTTGCATCATTACATGTTTTTCAAATTGTCTAACTATTATCCAATATATTTTTTACCTCACATACATCATATCACAAATTTGAAAAAAATTAATCTCTTAACGAACATACTCATTATTATTTATATAATTTAATGAATGACCAAATTAAGTATCAGCATTACAATTATTAATAGGACATGGTAGTCATATGATGATATTTTGTCCAAATTAATTAACAATCATTCAATTGTCTTCAATTAGTCAAATTTATGAAGTTATGAGGATGAAATGTGTTTGCATGAAACTTTAAGAATGAAATTGGTCGAAATTATGAAACTATGAGGATGAAATATGTTTTGACTGAAACTTTAGGGATGAAATTGTCCAACACTCCAAACATTGGGGATGAAAAATAAAATTTTTCCTTGAAAAAAAAAGGATAGAAAAATTGTGACAGTCCCACCTCCCCGTAGGACGTACCCAAGGCTTTGGCGCACCGTCTGCCTAACTCTCGCTTGGATTCAGTCACAATTCATGAAAACTTACAAATAAAATCCTCAATAAAAAAATGATAGTTATTACAACCTTTAACATATACACTCATGATTCTTCAACATCCACATGGCCTATAAATACAATCAAAGAATCAGACTTACAGAAATCAAACCAAGCAAGCTAGCTAGATATCTATGAAGTGCACGCTCGAGCAACTAACAATCTTAGAAGAAATCGAGACTTTCCTCAATTCAACCTCTCATGCTCTCATCTCTGTAAGGAAAACAAATGGTGTGGAATGAGTTAAAATTCCAGTGAGGTTCCAAGTAACCAAACAGGTAAAATACGAGATAAGATAGCATACCCAGACATCAAGAAACAAGTCAAACTCAAATAGATCACAACCTAATATATAGTTAAGCAATTAGCCAGATAAATCATGCAAAAGGGGTACAGAAGAAAAAACACATTCAGAGCAAAGGATATAGGTTGCTCTCAGGAGCAAGTTCCACAGTAGTTTGATCAAGGTCCGTTGACTCTCCATTAACCACAAAAGTATAATGTTCGTAGATTTCCACTTTACACCCGTTTTCGTCCACTGATCAACCCCTTACCGGGCTCGAACGTCTAAGAAGTACCCAAGATTCGTCGACCTTCTCAACCAAGCTCTTGCTGGCTCAATTCAACTAACTAACTCTAGGTTGGACTTATAGTCCCAGATATTCAGTAATTCAGGATATGGCTTATAGCCCCAAGTATTCAGATAATCAAGATTAGAGTCGTTGGCTGTTATCCAACGCTTACACAGTAAAGTTTGGAGACGTTAGTTGTTACTTAACGCTCCGTATTAAAAAATAAACAGTAGTGGTGGTAATATTCGAGCATACCAATTAGTTGAGGAAATAACACTCCACTCGAAAAAACATGATAGAGGTACTGAGACGGGATGAGAGGCACCTCCCACTCGGATGGAGTGTGGTACATGCTACCGCTCAGCACTAGTGTCGACGAGATAACTCTCCAATCGACTTAATCAGGATAAAAGTATTGAGATGGGATGAGAGGCACCTCCCACTCGGATGGAGTGTGGTACATGCTACTGTTCAACACTTACAAGTCAAGCACAAGTACAAACACAAGTACAGGTCAATCAAGTGCAAGCGAGTACAAGATCATTCAAGAAGGGGAGGCCGAGTGCGATAAGGACACACTCGCCTAGCCGGAATCAAGTCACAAGTAATGTCTAGCAGTTCACATTCTTAAGTATTCCAAATATTTCAAGTCAATATATAGGTCATCTACAGATCAGGTTACTTTTTCATGCGTGAATAAGATATCAAGTGTTTAGTCAAGTCATGTCAATTGAGTGTACATAAAAGCACACTCGCCTAAACAGGTTCAAGTCATAAATAAGTTCAGCATATCATGTTTTAAGCATTTCAAGTATTTCAAGTCCAAACAGTTGAAAATCAGGTGGTTAAGAACCCTGATCAAACAAGAAAACTGGAAGAAAGCTGTAGAAATTAGAAATTTTCTCAGCAAATCCGGCCAGAAAGTGGCTGGATTCTAGCCACTTTTCAGTTGTAACAAAATGGCTAACACATGTTTTAACAAAATCTCACAAATTTAGTCGAGTTAGGTCAAGTACGATAAAGTACACACTTGCCTATGAGAAAAGAAATCAAGTACCTAGCATTGACTAACAACAATGAGCATGTAACACATAAGTTGGTGGAATAACCACCCGAGTGACCAACAAGTCAAGTGCAAGCAAAGCATTTCATTTCATATCAATATCACGAAGTGAACTACAAAGGGTATGATAAAGTACATCCTCATCCCAAAGGTTATCAATTCAAGAGCAATTACTTTAACCAAGTAAGCATGTTATTCAAGCAAGGAGGGATTCCACGTAAATATTTTCATGCACTTAGAACACTCACCTATTAAGAAATGCAGAGCTTATTCACCAAGTTCCTTGGTTACGTTCACCTCTGTTTCCCAACCCTAGAGCAACGAGGGAACTCGTTAACAATCTAGGTTCATTTTCTAACCCAAATGTAAGTTCATTAGGCGACCAAGTGAGTGGTTAAATCAATTCAATTGACCATGCAAGTTCAACCAAAAGTATAGGAAAAGGTCATAAGAAAACAAGTTTGACAAGTGCAAGAAAGTTGAGCAAAAGGAAAATCTCATTTAAGTTCAAAAGTGTCTTCGCGGGTAAAACAGTCGTGCCCGCACAGTCTCGGGAAAAATGACCATATCTTACTGGAGGAATGTCAGAATCATGTACCGTTGGTGGTGTTGAAAACTAGACTCGAAGGGCTTTCCAACGGCATAAAATTCAGACTCTAGTTCCTCTCCTATCAATACCAGTAGTCCGGGGAAGTTGGCTGATTTTTCTGTTCTGATCAGCTCAATACCAAGACAAAGTTGCCCTATTTCTTCTTTCTAATTTCACTTGTTTTGACTCAAATTCACCCAATTCAAACTCCTAGAGTTCATATATAGGGAATGAAGTTATCTAGCACCATTGGAGCTTAAAATGCAACACATAAAATGATCAAGTGAACCAAAACAGTCTAGCCAACAAAAAGAATGAAAACAGTCCACTACTTGCCCAAAAACAACCACTTTATTTGCTTCATTTTCATCTCAACTCACACATAAGTTTAACCAATGTCTAGCCAAGTTTCCTAGGCTTAATTAAGGTGCAAATGAGTCACAAAATCAAGGAGAAACCTCCACTCCAAATCCGGTCAGCCAAGAGAGAACAAAACAGTCCACTAGTTCACATGCAACTCCAACTTCCATCCTTTCCTTATAGCTAACTCAAACAACATTCCAAGAGTTATCCTTAACTTTAAAAGGATCCAAAACATGTTAATATATCAAGAAAACCATAAACAAAGCTTAACAATTAATCAAACACATGGCATGCTAACCAACCAATCCTACTACCACTTGTTTAGTTCAAGAAATTTAACCACAAATAACATCCATACAACTCCTAGTTTGCCATCAAAACTTCAACACTTGATATAACACAAGAAAGCTAGGATTTAAGGGTCATATACCTCTCTTATATGAAGCTTGAATCACCAAAAAAAATCACCAAAACCAAAGCTCCAAGCTTGAATCACACACTAGAGTTGAAGGTTGTTCACTCAACTAACTCAAGTCCTTCACTTTTGATCTTTGCTCAAGATCAAGCTAGGGTTTAAAAAGCATGAAAATGGAGTTTTCTTATCTTCTCTTGGAACCTAGAGGAGTTCGGCCAAGCTAGGGAAATAATGAAGCCAAAATTGGTTTAAATTTTGTTAATTCCTTTGGTCAAGCAAGATGAAGGATTAGGGTTTTGCCACATGGCTCAATCTTGGCCATTCTTCCTTGAAACTTTGCCAAATAAGGTTGCTACCCTCCAAATGGTTCCAATGTCTAATTAACACCCCTAAACTATCACATAAACTCTCACACACAATAAAAAGGGTATTTAGTCATAATACATGTGGTGAAATAAAATAATACCAAGTCAAGGAAAGGTTTCAATTCATGTGAAAAAGCAATGAAATGCAATGCAAGGAAATGTCATAAGTGATCTAGTCTTAGGGAAATGTAAGTGATTTAGAAAAATTTATATTTTTAAGTGAGGGTTCTCACACTTAACATGTACTAACTTATACCATGAAAATGAGTTAAAACTTGACTCACTTATAAAAATATCTAGGAAATTAAGATAATAAAGTAAAGTAAAGAAAATGTGCTCAAAGAAATAAGATAAAATAAAGATAATTTTCGGGGTTCTCACAAAAATTATGGCCAATATTTGAAGGGACATAAAGCATAATTAAGACGTTCTAACATGTCTTATAAGTGTTATTGAAAAAAAGGATAGGAAAATAATGACCAATATTTCAAGGGACATAAAGCATAATTAAGACGTTCTAGCAATCTAAAGCAGCATGCTCAAATACAGGAAAATTCTGGCACTTTATGTGAGGACCCGAATTTTTCCTTACTTTTAATTCTATTTTATTGGCTTATTTAATTATTTATTCACCTATTTTCTCCAAATTATTTATTTCAACCATTTTAAATCCATTTACATGGAACAATGCCTTACTTATGTTTTAAAAACATTTCATTAGCAAAATTTATTTTTTTTCTACGACTCGTTTAGCAAGGAATAATGAGTACATATTTTTCGAGGCAAAAAATCGATTCGAGAGTGCAATAATCTTGGAGAATTAAGAATGATCAATAGTAGACTAAAAAAAGTTAATTTAGAGATTAGATGTGAGTGAGTTAGAATTAAGCTTATACCACTCGCGCATCGATAGTTTTCCGAAAGACGCGCCGATACAAACTAATTGGAGACTTGAGTAATTAATACTAGACTCGTGTAAGGACTTATGTTTTTATTTCTAAAATAGTTATTTATAATTATTTACCCTAGTATTAGCTAATTATAATATCGTTACATGAATTCTTTTTAAGTTTCGCTTTATCTCGCGCGAATTGAGAGTTCGCATAAATCGAGCCGGAGCGGCTAAGGAGATTTAAGAAATTTATTCTAGATTACTAAGGGGGAATAATTATAATGTTAAAGGAAGTACATTAGAGGTTTAGTGCACAAGTGAAACAAATCTAGGAGAAAACGGACATGAAACACGCGCGCGCGACACTATTCATAGTTGACCTTTGTACAAATTTTAACCACACATTACTTAAGCTTCCAAGAGAAGCTTCATTCAGAAAATTCTTTCTCTCACCTCACCTCCACAGTCGGCCGAACCTCCAAGCAAGGAAGAAGAAGAAAACTCTTCATCATTTCACTCCAAATCCTACTCCAAATCATCATAAACTTTGCATCCAACCTCAAAATTTCTTGGAGATCCACTTAAGCTAGAAGAAAGGCATTTTTCTCAAGGTTTTTCTTGGGCTTTAGGGGTGTGAAATTTCTGATTTCACTCAAAGGAATAGGCGGTAATCATTCAACCATCTAACCTTGGCTTTAGTGGGTTAATCTTTGTTAGGAAGCTTGTAGCTTCATTGTTATTGTTGTTGTTTGGATTTAAATGGTTGGAGTGGGCTCTATGAAATCCCACTATTGGATATAAGGACTGATATGATGAAATCATGTTTGGTTTGAGTTGTTTTTGTTTATCTCAATTCATATCTTTTGATGATTACAAAACATTTGGATGTTACTAATACTTTTTGTAGAAGATCCTTTTCAGAAAAGACACCAAACAGGAAAAGAAGATCAAAGAGGATGAAGAGTACTGAGGATGATGTCGGACGCACAAAAGGAGATTATCGGACGTCCGACATCCTTTGAGTATCTTCGGACGTGTGAAGAACTCAGACTCGGACGTCCGAAGAAGACAAGCCAGGGCTTCTATGATTACTAATCATGATCAGACGCTCAACACCTGAGTATCGGACGTCTGACAACCGTTACTGTTTTTCGGACGCAACACTCTGGACACATCGGCCGTCCGAAGAAATCGAAGAAGAAGTTCCAAGTGTGCATCCTACCCTCGGACGCATAATGATAAGGGATCGGACGTCCTAAGAGATTCAAGAAAACTTCCAGAACTCATTGATCTCGTTCGGACGCATAAAGACTAAACATCGGACGTCCGACAGCACCAACGGCTAGTTGACTCTTCAGTTGCCTTCAGTCCGTTGACAGCATTAATTGAAGAATTTTCTAATCTCCTATAAAAAGAACAAAGTCAACCACCTCAGAACAACTTTGCACATCAAGTCTACATCAGATCGTGAGTGATTCAAGTGTTAGAATACTCAAAAGGAACTTTTGTATTCTTAGCCTGTGCAATCTTCTTATAGTTTTTCAAGTGTGACACAGCTTCTTCAATAGTGTAGCTTAGTGAGGGTTCTTCGAGTGTTTGTAAAACTTCTTGCTTGACCAAGTGTGGTTTGGGGCAAGAAGGAAGTGATCCCTCTCTTTTACACAAGATATTGGTTGCAAGACTGTTCAACTTGAAGTAACTTGGTATATAAGAGTGTAGTTCAAACCTCGTTTGTGTTTGAAGCCTGGTTTGTTTCTCTACTTTCATTTACTGCTTTTCTACATAAATTGTTCTCCTCTTCATCTCACAAATACCTGTGCTCTCTTGCTATCTGGTCCATTGGGTGGTTTTTTGAGAAAAGAAAGGAAGACTTTCAAAAAGTGGCCTATATCTTAGCTATTTTTTTAAAAAACCTAATTCACCCCCCCTCTTAGGTTGTCTTCGATCCTTACAATTGGTATCAGAGATTGGTCTCCTAGAGATTAAGCTCAAGCGGCTTGGAGTAAAGATGACAACCAGTCATGCTATGTTTGTTGAGGGACAATCTGTTACTAGGCCTCCCATGTTTACTGGTTCCAATTATGTTAGCTGGAAAGAAAGAATGATTATCTTTTTGCAATCCATTGACATTGAGCTATGGTTTATTGTGAATGAAGGACCGCATGATGCTAACTTTCTTGATGCAGAAACAGGTTTGTTACGGCCAAAAACAAGAGCTGAGATGAATGCTCAAGATAGAACAAATCTCACATTGAATGCCAAAGTCATGAATGTTCTTTATAGTGCCTTAGACTCAAATGAGTCAATTAGAGTAAAAGGATGTAAATCTGCCAAAGAAATGTGGGATAAGCTAAGAGAAATTCATGAGGGTAGTGACAACGTGAGAGAATAAAAAAAGTCCATTCTGGTCACTAAATATGAATCCTTTAAGATGGAGCCTCATGAAAACATCGACAAAATGTATTGTAGATTCAATGATCTGATCAAGGATTTAGAGGTGCTTGAGAAGGAGTACTCTCTAGGGAAAAAGAACAGGAAAATTCTGAATGCTCTATCGAAGGATTGGGAAAGCAAAGTGACTGCCATAGAGGAAGCCAATGATCTAAACTCTTTATCTATTGAATCTCTGATTAACTCTCTAACTTCTTACGAACTGAAACTTAAATCTAAGATGCAGGATGAAGAAGACACAAAAGGAAGAAAGAGTATTGCCCTGAAAGCTTCACAAGGTGAAGATGAAACAGCCTCACAGGATGAAAATGATTTGGAAGGTGATGACAGTGATATTGCACTCATCACAAGAGGCTTCAAAAGATTTCTCAACAAGAGAAGATTCAGGAAAGGCGGATCCAGCAATTCCTTCCCAAATCAGTCTAATGACTTCAGAAACAGAGGGAAACTGGAGTTCAATAAGAAGCTAACTGATAAATGTTTTGAATGTGGCCAACCAGAATACTATGCAAATGAGTGTCCAATGAAGAAAGAGAAGGAAAACAAGGTTGAACGAAAACCAAAATTCAACAATTTTCAGATTACCTGGAATGATTGCAACTCAGAAGGCGAAGTCGAAGAAGAAGAGGAATCTGCACAAGTGGCTTTCATGGCCATTGGAGATGAAGAGGTAACACAGTGCAACTCTCAAACCAATAGTGATAGTGAATCTGATGATGATGTTAATTCTTTTCTAGAAAAAATGCATAACAGCTTGAAAGAATCCTATGTTAAAAACAAGGAACTAAAGCAAAAAATTAGCTTTCTAATACAAGACAATGCAAATCTTTTTCGACAAAACAAGTGTCTTAAGCATGAAAATGACAACCTGAAAAGGACTGAAACTGTTATGCTTGCTGAACTTTACAAAAAGAAAAATTTCTGTGACACATTCAGAAGTGAGCAATGTAGCTTAAGAAAAAGGATGGATGAGTTATGCCAATTGTTGCACCATTTGAAACAGAACCATCTTCAAAAGAATGACACTGTACCTTATGTTAATACTCATCAAATAAGACTGAATCAAAATGCAAATGAGTTTGCTATTCACAGGAGAAGGCAAGTCAGATTCATTAAACCTGTTCATTTGATTGATCCAATGTCAGTATGCAATTTTTGTTGTCAGTTTGGTCACATGAATAGTAACTGCTATGTTAAGAAAAACATGAGAAATGGCATGAGATGCATGTGGATAGTTAGACATAAGACTAACTCTCAAGGACCCAACATATAAAGGGTACCAAGTATTATCTTGTGGGTTTGTGTGTAGGTGAATCAGAATAACATTGCTAAAGAATCAAAATGGTTCATTGATAGTGGATGTTCAAGACATATGACTGGTGATGCATCACAATTCATTAAACTCAAGCAAAAGGCAAGTGGAAAGGTAACGTTTGGAGATGATAACAAAGCCAAAACTGTTGGTATTGGTGATGTTGGTAAGAATGGTCAAACCTTTATCCACAATGTTCTTCTCGTTGATAATCTGAGCTACAATTTATTAAGTGTTAGCCAATTGTGTGATAGGAATCTGTTTGTATTGTTCAAAAAGCTTGAATGTCTAATATTTGACTAAAAGTTCAACATTATTTTCAAAGGAAAAAGAGTTAATGATGTATATGTAGTTGTTCTTGAAGAAATTGATTCCTCCTATCTCAAATGTCTAAAAGTAGCAAATGAGGACCCATGGTTATGGCATAGAAGGCTGTGTCACTTCAATATGGACTTGCTAAAAGAAATTTCTAAAAAGGAACTTGTTAGAGGTCTCCCAAAAATCAGATTTGAAAAGGACAGGATTTGTGATGCCTGCCAATTTGGAAAACAAGTTAAGGTATCTTTTAAACCCAAGAAATGTGTCTCTACTTCAAAACCACTTGAACTTCTGCACCTTGACCTGTTTGGTCCTACACAAACTACAAGCCTTGGTGGTAAGAGATATTGCTTTGTGATTGTTGATGATTATTCTAGATATACCTGGGTGATATTCCTTGCTCATAAAGATGATGCTTTTAAGAATTTTACCTCATTATTTGCCAAAGTACAAAATCTGCTTGGCTTGAAAATTATCAGGATTAGAAGTGATAATGGGACAGAATTCAAGTTCTGTGGCTTTCCAGAATTTTGTGATCATAATGGCATTACTCATGAATTTTCTATTGCTAGAGTCCCCCAACAAAATGGAGTTGTAGAAAGAAAAAATAGAACTCTCCAAGAGGCTGCTAGAACCATGCTTAGTGAATGCAATTTATCAAAATATTTTTGGGCTGAAACCATAAACACAGCCTGTTATACCATGAACAGAATTCTTTTAAGACCAATTTTGAACAAAACCTCCTATGAACTCATGTTTGACAAAAAGCCTGTTGTTGGTTACTTCAAAGTATTTGGTTGTAAATGTTTCATTTTAAATATCAAGGAACATCTTGGAAAGTTTGACAAGAAATCTGATGAGGGAATTTTCTTGGGATATTGTGAGAACAAAAGAGGCTTCAGAGTTTATAATCGTAGGACACTGATTATAGAGGAGGCGATACACATTACTTTTGATGAATCTGATGGTGACATCTCTAAGAGTTGTGGTGAAGATGATGATACAGGTGTTCAAGAAGAACTAAAGAAGCTAGCAATCAAATAATCATGGCTCTGCCCCACCAGAAACTGATTCAAAGGATACTGACACTCAGGTCAGTCCAGCTGGAGAAGTGAATGAGAAAGATACCACTGCTCCTAATGATCTTCCAAGAACCTGGAAATTTGTTCATAACCATCCTAGGGAGCTTATAATTGGTGATCCTTCTGAAAAGGTCAGAACTCGTTCCTCTAGACACTTAGTAGATAATCTTGCTTTTGTATCACATATTGAACCTAAAAATGTTGTTGATGCATTGAATGATGAGCACTGGATTTTAGCTATGGAAGAGGAGTTAATCCAATTCGAAAGAAACAAGGTTTGGACCCTGGTTGCCAGACCACAAGGCCATCCTATCATTGGCACAAAGTGGGTTTTTAGAAACAAAATGAATGATAAAGGGGAGGTTGTTAGAAATAAGGCCAGGCTGGTGGCTAAGGGATACACTCAAGAAGAGAGAATAGATTTTGATGAGTCTTTTGCACCTGTGGCCAGGCTGGAGTCCATAAGAATGCTTTTAGCATTTGCATGTTTCAAGACTTTTAAATTATTTCAAATGGATGTTAAGAGTGCTTTCTTAAATGGCTTTATAGATCAAGAAGTCTATGTTGACCAACCTCCTGGTTTTGAAAATGAATCTTATCCAGATCACGTGTTTAAACTCTCAAAAGCTTTATACGGATTAAAGCAAGCTCCTAGAGCATGGTTTGAACATCTGAGTGGATTTTTGATTGAAAATGATTTTAAAAGGGGCATTATAGATACTCCACTTTTCACAAAACAAAGCTCACGAGATCTTTTAATTGTGCAAATATATGTGGATGATATCATATTTGGTGCTACTAATGACAGTTTGTGCAAGGACTTTTCCATTATCATGCAAAAAGAATTTGAAATGAGCATGATGGGAGAACTGAACTTCTTCCTTGGACTCCAAGTGATTCAAACCTAAGATGGAACATTTATAAATCAAACAAAATACACCAAGGAGTTGCTGAAAAGATTCGGAATGGAGGATTCAAAGCCTGTTGGAACACCTATGTGCACATCTACCAAACTTGACAAAGATGAAGAAGGTACAAAAGTTGAGGAGAAGAAGTACAGAGGTATGATTGGAAGTTTACTTTATTTAACTGCTAGTAGGCCTGACATCATGTTTGCTGTGTGCTTATGTGCTCGATTTCAATCCTGTCCAAAGGAATCACACTTGAATGCGGTAAAAAGAATCTTGAGATATCTTAAAGGAACCTTAAATTTTGGCTTGTGGTATCCAAAATGTCATGAACTTCCTTTGTATGGATTCTCTGATGCTGACTTTGGTGGTTGTAAAATAGATAGAAAAAGTACTACTGGCATATGCAACATTCTTGGAAATTGCTTGGTCTCTTGGTTAAGTAAAAAATAAAATGCTATCTCACTGTCCACTACTGAAGCTGAATATGTTGCTGCTGGTGCTTGCTGTGCTCAATTGTTATGGATGAAAAACACATTGAATGACTTTGGTTTAGTATATGAATGTGTACCCATGTACTGTGACAACACTAGTGCAATCAATCTAACAAAAAATTCCATTCAACACTCTAGGACTAAGCACATTGATATAAAGCATCATTTCATTCGCGATCTTGTCTCCAAGGGGGTGATCCGTGTTGAGTTTATTTGTTCTAAGGAACAGATCGCTGATATCCTCACAAAAGCTCTTCCGCTAGATCAATTTGTGTCCTTGAGGACAAAATTGGGTGTTTCAGAAAAAATGTTCTAAGTCTTATTTCTAGTCAATCTTTATCGGACGTCCGATGAATTGGAACGGACGTCCGACAGTGTTCTTCGTCCAAGTTTCAGAAAAACCCTGGTTCGGACGGTTGTGTCGGACGCTTCACTTCGTTCGGACGTACGACACTCAAAAATTGAGTCCTATAAGGCAGTTACCCATTCTTCTCAGTTCATTTTCCTCCATAAGTCTCGGACGCAACCTTTCAGTTTCCTCTAATATTTGAAATTCAAATTCCTCTCTCCTCAAACCAAGTTCCGAGAAATTGAACCAACCAACTTAATTACACCTCTATTGCTCATTGATCACTCATAAAAATCACTCCTAACCCCCAACTACCCCAAAACTCCCAATTCACATACGAAGCCCTAACTTCACATAACTCCCTCCTTGCGGCTTCTTAGTGCACTCTAGTTGGCTTTTACTGCATTCTTCCTCTGTACACCACATTCTGCATCAACAATCATATCCACATTGCATCATGGTTAGAGTCAGAGGAGGATCTACTAGTGCCGGACGATCCTTTAGGCTTAGGGATGAAGACATTGAAGTCGTGGAACCACCTTCTGTGGCACCCAAAAAGAAGATTGTGACCCGTGGTGATAAAGTGAAGCAAACTGCCCAAAGAAAACTGGTTACTCCAACTGCTGAATCATCTGATGAGCAGATGGAAGGGCAGAACTCTGAAGGGAACATTGTTGGTGGAAATGAGGAACCAGAGCAGGCTACCCATGGTGATGAAACTGTCACAAGATCCTCTGCTAAAAGAAAGAGGACTGCAAAGAGGAAGGGCACTCCCCAATCCAAGAAAAAGCAATCTGCTGATCCCTCTAATGATCAGCAGAATGTAGGAAACACTACTGGGAGTCAGCAAACTCCTGAACCCTCTACCAGGAAGTCTCCAAGGACAAGAATTGAGGCTCAAAACGTAGAGGCATCTGCCACACAAACCTCAAATAGGAAACGTTCTGGAAAGGCTCCTGTGTCTCAGCCAATAGAAGAACCCACTCCTCCTCCAAAATTCATTGATGATGAAGCTAGAGACAGATTTGAGTTAGTCTCTCAAAAAGGGTTTATCACCCAAAGGCTCATCCTTCCCTATGAATTTCGTAAGCTTGAGCTTGAACCAGTTATTAAACTGTTTGAATTTCAGAAATGGACTCATCTTCTGACCATTCCTAATGTCTTTTACCCTGACATGCTTTATCAATTCTTTGCTAACCTTAGAAAGGATAAATCACACACTGAACTCATCTCTAGGGTC